>NC_134484.1:218273800-218577550 GCF_040206685.1 Ascaphus truei | reverse complement strand
GATGACGATGCATCCTGGTCCACGCCCAGAGATGGCACCCCACACATGCGTCTCCACTGGGTGTTTTGGACGTGGCTTCAAAGATAAGCATCCTTTTTTGTGGATTGCAAAAGTGGCAAATCTCTCAAGCGATACAGTTGACTCGTCAGTAAAGATGCAATCCTGAAAATCTCGCCACTTTCGATCCGTGCCTGTCCACTCTTTTGATCTTGTTGGCGTCCCTTATCATAGGATACGCTCTGTAATGACAAGAAATAATTTTAGAGATACTGTACAGTTACTTAAAACACATTTTTACCTAATGTACTGTCCAGTACTAACCTTACACGTCCATATTTCCACCCCAATCTTTTTCTCATCACTTTGATGCTGCTCTGAGATGCGGTTATATTGTGATTTTGCATACTTGACCTTTGCTGCACACCTCTCATCATTCTCTTCACGTCTGTGGTCAACAAGAAGAGTTGTCGACCTACAGTGTAAAGGAAAAACAGCAATTAGTTACAGTAGGCCACAAGTACATACTGGATTATAATATATATATTTAATAATATAAATAATTATAATTTATATAGCTGTATATTTATATATATAGTTATATAAATATACAGCTATATAAATTATAATTATTTATATTATTAGATATTAATAATAATCCAGTATGTACTTGTGGCCTACTGTAACGAATTGCTGTTTTTCCTTTACACTGTAGGTCGACAACTCTTCTGGTTATATATAGTTATATAAATATACAGCTATATAAATTATAATATATAATATAGTAATATAAATATACAGCTATATAAATAATAATATACATATATAATATAGTTATATAAATATACAGCTATATAAATTATAATATATAATATAGTTATATAAATATACAGCTACATAAATTATAATAAATAATATAGTTATATAAATATACAGCTATATAAATTATAATATATAATATATTATATAGTTATATAAATATACAGCTATATAAATTATAATAATCATATATAGTATAGTTATATAAATATACAGCTATATAAATTTACTGTTACATTATAATATACTATTACGTGTACGTTATGTGTGTGTCATACTGTTTGCAGTAAACAGTATTCTGTATACTGCATTGGGGGGGGGGTGAGTGAGTCATACTGAGTAATAATGAAGTGAGTGATAATTAATGAAAGAGGTGCAACTCATTTTGAAATACAATGGGTGTCATGGGTGTCTTTAAACTAATTGATTATAAGAATGTAAATCTTGATCAAATATTAAAAACATGCATTTAATTCTGTACTGTACAGTAAAGAAAACAAACTGTAAATACTTACACGGTAGTGACTGTTGGTGTCCGCTTGACACTTTTGACATTACCATGGGCATGATATCTCAAAGTGGTTGCTGGAACAACGAGGTCCGATGTATTTAACCAGCGTTGCATCTGTGAAATTCGTTGTCTTTTCTTGTACATATCCTGTATTCTCATGCTGAGGTCCTTTGAAATCTTTTTAATCGGCATCACTGCGTTTAGAAATAAATACAAGCACAAGAATCTATATTCGATGTGTTGTCGATGTGTATTCAATGTGCAGTGAATCAACAAATGGATGGTGTATTTATACTTTAATGTGTTTCAACCTCACTCGACAGGTTTAGTACACAGTACACCCACTTTTAACACCTGCACATCGTGGCCATGCACGCGAAAAAATTCAAATAGGGACACACTGTATAAAAGGTGACTCAAATTGCATCGCCTACCACACGCTGATCTGTATCTGAACTTGCCCTTTTCCAGATACTGCATTGTGCATTATGCCATCTGCTTCTATGGATCAACCCTGATTCTACGGACGCAGGAATCTGCTTTCTTCTGCCGTGCCGACCACGAAAAAGCGAAAGGCGGAAGCCTTTTCCAAGCCAAAGAGAAAGGATAATAAAGATAACGTTCAGACGACTCCAAAGGCTAAGAAGCCTGGGCCTTATTATGTCAAGAAAAAATTTGCTTGCATACAAAGAAAGCAACAGGTTTGGAATCCACCAGCACCCATCCAAGACGCTGCTCTCCTGGGAACCCCCAGGTCACCTTCTCCTGCACCCATCCACGACACTGCTCTACTGGGAACCCCCAGGTCGCATGTTCCTGCACCCTTCCACAACGCTGCTCTACTGGGTACCCCCAGGTCACCTGTTCCTGCACCCATCCATGACGCTGCTCTTCCGGGGACCCCCAGGTCACCTGCTCCTGCACCCATCCACAACGCTGCTCTTCTGCTGGGATCCCCTGGTCACCTGTTCCATCACCCACCCACGCAGATGTCAAAAGCACTCCTCACACCAGATCCAGCTCATTCGCCCACATGCTGAATGGGTTAAGTTGTGTTGATATCCCTGACACCTTTATGTTGCAAAAGATCGATCTTCTTTTGGAGACATGCTAAATATGGATATGCGTTTGGAGAAGATTGAGAAGAAGATGGAGAACATGGAGAGTAACATAAATTCTTTGCTTGGAGCTCCTGCCCCTGTATGTTGGACGCAGGAGCCGGAGGGTGGCATGGATGTGACCTTCTTGATTCCATCCCCAAGTGCACCCCCTCCGTCTGCAGAATACATGTGCCTGTATGCCATTGATGAGGATGACGACAACCCGGTAAGACCACGACAGGAGATGACAACCCAGATAAGGCCACGACTACAGGAGGAAAGCATCCTTCCAGACCACCTACCCTTGCCCGCTGTCAGAAGCACACCCGCTCCCAGAAGCACACCCGCTCCCAGAAGCACACATGCTTGCATTTAGATGGTGCAAGACATCACCTTGCGTGACCTGCCCCAGCAAGTCAGGGAGAAATAGAAGGTTGCAAGTGCTGGTCTTGCCCAGAAATATGCCCTGCACATCTTCAAACACCACATCAGTTATGAGATGTAAAGCGGGTGGACCCACAAAGTTAATTACAAAGGGAATAGAATCAAAAAGGCTCTGCCAGAAAATTTAAGGAAAACTATTTAGGTGGAAGTGCAGCGTTTTTTTATTGTTACCAATCATTTAATGAGAACCATGATAGACACCATCAATGGCATTTTGAGACATGTTTGGGCTCATCCCTGGAAGGACAGACTGATGGGGTTGGACTTTGCTGCTTGATTATTGAGTCGTTCAAAAGTTATAAAATATTGTTTTACTAAAAAAAATAGAAAAAGTTCATTGTTTTAAATTGTTTCATTGTGTCACCTTTTACAGTATAAATCATAAGTATAACATTTCACATAATGGTTGGTTAAAATCAGTCAGTCCCTCAAGAAGGCAACAAGAATTTTCATGAATGGCTCGGGGGGAAGGGGGTGTTGATAAGCGGTTGCTTTACCGTTGTGTATGAATGAATGTGTTTGGGGGAGGATTCGTTCCCAAGTAAGGGCTTATCAGCCTACAATAATTTTAAGGAATGGCTCGGAGAAGGATGTGTGGTGTCTTTTGTTCACATACAAGCATGCACCTAAATGTGATGACAAGCATACTGTCTGAGTTTCAACAAGGTTCCAATGAGACATACATGCATGCGCATAAATGTGAGAACACGCTCGGGTAGATTAAACTATTAAACTAGGTCACAAAGTCACCCATTACAAATGAAAGGGTTGGCCTTGTGTGTGCATGGGGGGTTGGGGGAGAGGGCTGTATGCTGGATTAGTAGTTTAAAGAAAAATTTTCAAAAGGAAAAAATGGGGGAGCACAGGTTGAGGGAAGGAATAATGAGTCAAGCTGTCTCAGGTGTATCAATCCCTGAGACAATTCAATTCACATGGGGGACATTGAAAGTGTATAAATATTCAAAACACTTACACGGCCTTGTGCAAATGCTGTCGCATCAAGGTTTCTTTCTGTCTTTTCTTTTCTTCTAGTGTTGAATTTCTTTTCTTCTTTCTCTGTCTATATTCTTCTCCTCTTTGTTTTTGGTCTAGTGTGGCCCTCGGAATAAATGAATGAATGAAAGTTATAGAGGGTGATGAAAAATTAATTACAAAAAAACTCCAAATGTATATAAACGCAGAAAATACTGCAAACACTCACACGGGCACATGTGAGTGCAATCTTATGGGAGGTATCTTTTCCTTCTACTAGCAAGGGGGTCAATCAAAAGTAATCTTTCTCAAGAATCACAATAAAAGATGACAAGGGAGGGATTTCATATGAATATAAAAATACACTATACTCACACGGCCTAGTGTGAGCACACACTTGGAAAGGTATCTTTATGCTTCTTCTGTAACTTTCAAATGGTGATCCAGGTGTATGAAGACGGAAGATTCCTGTCGCGGGTTGGTGAGGGTAAGGAATAAATCTCTCACATTTTGAGAAGCCAAGGTCTTTATTAAAACAATCAAATCACACAACAAAAATAAAACATAAAAATGCCAAGAACTAGGAGAGTTAAAAGCACTAAAAAAGAAGAACAGCCAGTCCTTAAGGAAAATAGTTCAGGCCGCGTGGTGCGCAGCTGACTGTATCCGCGTCCGGATGCAGTACAGTGCCTCCGTTGTCCCACTCCGGACGGTGGCTTTTAAGTGTTCAAAAAGCCAGGGTTTTTTCGAGCTACGCGTTTCGCCCTCCTTGGGCTTCCTCAGGCTTCCTTCCCTCAACCTGTGCTCCCCCATTTTTTCCTTTTGTATCCCTACACTACCAAGAATCGTGGATAGATCCTTTTTGGGGTTTTGAGTCACAGGTGGAGACCGAGAAGAGAAGGGGAACCTTAAGAACTCTTGAGGTTGTAATATCATATTCTATATTTCCCTATATATATTTAGAGGTAGCGCCCGGATATCCCTCGTTTCTAAAGAAATATTTTCAACAGGTTATCATAATGATTTGAACCCCACACCCCCAAATAAAAATCACAGTACTTTGCCACCCACCTCATAAAATACGTACAGTACATGACAAGTAAAGAATTAAATAATACTGTACATATACTATAGAGTAAATACATACTGTATAGAATAAAAAAATTATAACTTTTTATTTTAGGGGTTTCTTATATAGTAAGAGTTAATTAAACATACAAGTGTACTGTATTACAGTACTGTATGTAAAAAAGTATTGAATATGAAAACAGCAGCATACTGTTTAAGGTATTCTAAAAAGCTCACAATTATTCTATCCTAATCAATAAAAAAAATTAAATCAGATTTATCAATGCGCAAGCAACGTTTCAAAAAAGCGATATTATACTGTAGGTCCATCGAAATTCCTCCATTAACCATTTTCCGCTTGATGACAAAGTTTATTTTCTGTGGAAAAATTAAATATTATATATTTCCGTTATTGCTTTATACTATTATAAATATTTATAAAATAATGTTTTTACTCCAAAAAAAGTTGAATTTTTAAAATTGTTTCATTGTTTCATTGTGTCACATTTTTATAAAACATACAGTACAGGAAGTACCGTATATTATTTTCCATAATGGTTCCTTCAAGAAGGCTACAAGAATTTTAATGAATGGCTCGGGGGGGGGGGGGTTAAGAGGTTGCATTACTGTTGTCTTG
Organism: Ascaphus truei; assembly: GCF_040206685.1. Taxonomy (NCBI): domain Eukaryota; kingdom Metazoa; phylum Chordata; class Amphibia; order Anura; family Ascaphidae; genus Ascaphus; species Ascaphus truei. Next base: position 218,572,002 of record NC_134484.1, on the reverse strand, counting down.
TTACTATAGTAAGACTGAGTGCGAGGTGGGTGGGGGGTGGGGATGTGATGATACACATATGCGTTTCAACAAGGTACCATGAGACATACACGCATGCGTTTAGCAGTCCACCAATTGTTCAGTATCTACTGTACTGTAGAAACTGCTCAGCCAATCATAGTGCTGGACTACATTTTCTAGAATTGTGAATAAAATAATAGAACTAAATAACCACCAGCAAAGCAATCGATTACAGGAGAACGGACCGATCTGCAGTAACTAATCACTTGTCAGTGTGCATAACGTATTGATATTTAAAAAAAAGAATAAAATACGGCAGCTTGAACTGCAGGTAGTGTAAGTAATACTCGTACTCGAGTGTAATACAGGTAGTGTAATACAGAATTTAATGTAATAAATTATACTGTATTTACCTTCAGTATAGACTTTGAAAAACGGGTGGTTTGTCTTCATTATACATTATACATGTACTTGACAGCGGGTCTGCTACACCTGTAGTTGACAGCTGATGAAACTGGAAATCTTTTTGGTACATGCAAGCTTGCTGATATCTGTACGTGAAATAAAGCTCAGGCTGGAAGTTTTACAGGTATCCTGGCGGGGACAGATAGCAAGGGTTGCTGGTCACCAGGTTTTCACTGACGGTCGGACCGTTATTGTAAGCCGGTGCAGGCGCTGTTACATTGCTGGCCTTGGATTGACAAATCTTATTTTCATTAAATATGACCATTCTCCTTTGGAAGTCTCCATGATCAAAGATACTGGAAAAATCTGGCACCACACACCAATACCCTCCTCTAACTCCATGTGCAGGAGCAATAAGAAAAAAACACGGATTGTAAAAGTCATAATTCGCGATAAAATATAGATTGATTTCACAAACTGTGGCCATGTTATCAGCTGCTGCATTAATTGCTGACCAAATTACATATGCATATGTGCAGTCCGGTCTTTTGCACACATACTGCGGTGTGCTCATTGTTTCCATCCGGCGAGCGATTGTGCAGTGAGAAAGACAAAGTAAGTAATGTGAAAAAGACAAAAGCATTGAGTTTTTATTTTGAAATGCCTAAATTGATACAGTATCTTCTTTAAATGTACTTTCTGTATATATGGGTGATATAACAATAACATGTATTGTATTGTATTGTATATCTTTATTTATATAGCGCCATTAATGTACATAGCGCTTCACAGTAGTAATACACGTGGTAATCAAATAAATAACAGATAATATAAATAACAGATCATGGGAATAAGTGCTTTAGGCATAAAAGTAACATTAAGGAAGAGGAGTCCCTGCCCCGAGGAGCTTACAGTCTAGGAGGGAGTTCTGGTAAGGGCATCTGCAGGGCCAAGCTTTATGTATCATGTGTTCAGAATATCCACAGTGCTATTCATATGCTTCTTTAAGCATGTGTGTCTTAAGGTGGGTCTTAAAGGTGGATAGAGAGGGTGCTAGTCGGGTACTGAGGGGAAGGGCATTCCAGAGGTGTGGGGCAGTCAGTGAAAAAGGTTTAAGGCGGGAGAGGACTTTAGATACAAAGGGGGTAGAAAGAAGACTTCCTTGAGAAGAACGCAAGAGTCTGGATGGTGCATAACGAGAAATTAGGGCTGAGATGTAAGGAGGGGCAGAAGAGTGTAAAGCTTTAAAAGTGAGGAGAAGAATGGAGTGTGAGATGCGGGATTTGATCGGAAGCAAGGAGAGGGATTTCAGGAGGGGAGATGCTGAGACAGATCTAGGAAAGAGTAGAGTGATTCTGGCAGCAGCGTTTAGGATAGATTGTAGGGGAGACAGGTGAGAGGTAGGAAGGCCGGACAGCAGGAGGTTACAGTAATCAAGATGGGAGAGAATGAGGGCCTGAGTCAGAGTTTTAGCAGTCGAGCAACAGAGGAAAGGGCGTATCTTAGTTATATTGCGGAGGAAAAAGCGACAGGTTTTAGAAATGTTTTGAAAGTGAGGGGCGAATGTGAGAGAGGAGTCGAGTGTGACCCCTAGGCAGCATGCTTGGGCTACTGGGTGAATGATCGTAGTTCCAACAGTAATGTGGAAGGAGGTAGTAGGGCCAGGTTTGGGAGGAAGTATGAGGAGCTCTGTTTCAGCCATGTTGAGTTTAAGGCGGCAGAGGGCCATCCAGGATGATACAGCAGAGAGACATTCAGAAACTTTGGTTTGTACAGCAGGTGTAAGGTCGTGTGTTGAAAAGTATATTTGTGTGTTGTCAGCATAGAGGTGATAATTAAACCCAAAATATGTGATTAGGTCACCTAGAGAGAGTGTATACAGAGAAAAGAGAAGAGGTCCCAGGACAGAGCCCTGGGGTACCCCCACAGAGAGATCAATAGAGGAGGAGGAGGTGTTAGCAGAAGAGATATTGAAAGTACGATGGGAGAGGTAGAATGAGATCCAGGATAGGGCTTTGTTTTGAATACCAAAAGTATGGAGAATGTGAAGGAGAAGAGGGTGGTCCACGGTGTCAAATGCTGCAGAGAGGTCGCGTAATATGAGCAGAGTGTAATGACCTCTGTCTTTGGCAGCATGGAAGTCATCAGTTATTTTAGTGAGGGCTGTTTCCGTGCAGTGAGCAGTGCGGAAGCCAGATTGTAGAGGTTCTAGGAGAGAATAGGTGTTGAGAAAATGGAGCAAGTGAGAGAATACAAGAAGTTCAAGGAGTTTAGAGGCAAAATGCAGGAGGGAGTCAGGTCGATAGTTAGAAATACAGGTAGGGTCAAGCTTGCTGTTTTTGAGTAATGGTATGACTGTTGCATGTTTGAAGGAGGATGGAAAGGTTCCAGAGCAGAGGTAGGAGTTAAAAATGTGTGTGAGCATAGGATAGTAGGAGCAAGAGGTTTTAGGAGATGGGAGGGAATGGGGTCAAGAGGGCAAGTGATAGAGGGAGAAGAGGCGATCAACAGCGACACATCCTCCTCTGAGACAGTGGAAAAAGAGTCAAGGAAGGCAGGAGGAGAATTAGGAAGAGGTGTAGGATGGGAGGAAGAAACAGAGTGAATGTTCTGACATATGGATTCCACCTTTTCCTTAAAATAGTCAGCAAAGTCCTGAGCGGAGATGGAGGAAGGAGAGGCAGGTGAGGGTGGTTTGAGTAGAATATCAAAGACAGAGAACAGTCGGAGTGGGTTAGACTTGTGCATGTTGATTAGTGAAGAAAAGTAGGCTTGTTTAGCTTGCTTGAGAGGGCAGAGTTGAAACAGGATAGCATAAATTTGTAGTGAAGGAAGTCTGCGAGAGTATGAGATTTCCTCAAGAGGCGTTCAGAGGAACGAGTGGAGGAACGCAGCATGCGCGTGTGGGAATTTAACCAGGGTCTAGGGTTAGAAGGGCGAGTGCGGCAGAGAGAAAGCGGGGCATGTAGATCAAGAGAGGAGGACAAGGCAGAGTTGTAGTTCCTGACCAGGTTGTCAGGGTCTGTAGCAGAGCTGAGAGAGGAGAGGGAGGAGTGTAAAGTGGACTCAAAGTCAGGTAAGTGAATAGAGCGCAGGTTTCTGCAAAACCAGGGGGTAGACGGAGGTGGAGAAGGGGAGAAGCGAGATAGAGAGAATGAGATGAGGTGATGGTCAGAGAGAGGAAAAGGGGAAATGGAGAAATCGGAGAGAGAGAAGTTTTTAGTGAAAACCAGGTCTAAGTAGTGGCCATCCTTGTGGGTGCTGGCTGCAGTCCATTATTGAAGGCCAAAAGAAGAGGTTAGAGAGAGAAAGCGGGAAGCCCAAGGGAGAGAGGGGTCATCAATGTGGCAATTGAAGTCCCCAAGGAGAAGAACAGGGGAGTCTGAGGAGAGAAAGAAATAGAGCCAGGATTTAAAGTGAGAGAGAAAGGCAGAAGGGGGATGAGTAGAGGTAGGTGGGCGATAGATGACCGCCATGTGGACAGTGAGAGGAGAGAAGATCTGGACAGTGTGAACCTCAAAGGAAGGAAAAGCAAGAGAGGGGGGAATAGGAAGGATTTGGTAACGGCAGAGAGAGGAGATCAGGAGCCCCACACCTCCACCCCTGCCATCAGGGCGCGGAGTGTGGGAGAAGGAAAGGGCACCGTAGGAGAGGGCAGCTTCCAGAGCAGAGTCAGACTGAGTGAGCCAGGTCTCAGTTATAGCAAAGAGAAGCAGGGAGTGAGAGAGAAAGAAGTCATGCACAGAGAGGAACTTGTTAGAGAGGGAGCGAGCATTCCAAAGGGCACAGGAGAATGGGAGAGAGGAGGGAGGGTGTCAGGGGATGGGTATGAGGTTGGAGGGGTTAACACCAGTAGGAGTAGAAGTTGCATGTGGGAGGCAAGGACGAGAGCAAGTAGAAATAAGGCAGGGACCAGGATTGGGAGAGATATCCCCAGAAGCAAGGAGGAGAAGCATGGAAAGAAAGAGAATGTGTGAGGATGATTTGTAGGGGTGTGTTTTGGTGCGGGGTGTATAGCTGTGTGGTGAGAGGGCGCAGGTAAGAATGGATGTCAGACCATTATTGTAAGCCGGTGCTGGCGCTGGTGCCAGTGCAGGCCCTGTTACATTGCTAGCCTGGGATTGTCGAATCTAATTTGGATTTAACATGACCTTTCTCCTTTTGAAGTCTCCATGATCAAAGATACTGGAAAAATCTGGCACCACACACCAATACCCTCCTCTAACTCCGTGTGCAGGGGCAATACGAAAAAAACACGGATCGCTGCTTAACTTTTTCCTTATTGCATGCTTCGACACACGAGCATCAGGTAAAAATTTGTAAAAGTCATAATTTGACATAAAATATTGATAAATTTCACCAACTGTGGCCATTTTATCAGCTGCTGCATTAATTGCCGAACAAATTAAAAATGAAAATTTGCAGTCAGGTCTTTTGCACACGTACTGCGGTGTACTCATTGTTTCCGTCCGGCGATGGTGCAGTGAGAAATAATGTGAAAAAGACACAGCACATTTAGTTTTTATTATGAAACGCCTAAATTGATACAGTAACTTCTTCAGTACCAAGGTCAATTCCCAATGGACCACTATAGTTTTTGTTAAACACCTGCAAGTTGACACATTACTGTAGCACATGTACAGTAGTGTACAAATTAGAATTCTTTACAATTACATGAATATTTGCCACCTGGCGGATACGCGAAGAATTGCCCCCAATTAAATCCGAACCATTATAATTAAACAGATCAACCGCGAATCAACCGCTGTTCAACCGCGGGTGCCGGGCGGGGCGAATGCAGCATGAGCACGGGGGATGCACCATTTATTCCGCGTGGCATTCAGGACATGGAACCACAACGCCCCCGAGAAGTTTTAGAATAAAGGCTGGACAGCAGTAAGTAGTTTTGATCGGGAGTTGTCGGTTCCCCCGAAAAATGTACCCGATAATCATGCTTGGTTTTCGGATACATGTATGCACTTTGCCCCAACAATATCTCCCCTTGAAAATGCTGGCACGACTCAACACTAGGTTTCCCTGCTTCAGCACAACCCAGAAAGGTAAATGGGGCAAAGGGATGCAAAGTGTCCCTGTAACTATGAGGGGTCCCCAGGTTAAGGGGGATACCAAGTTTATGCCCAGGTAGCCCAGAACATGTATTGGTGTTCATGGGCAATCAATTCATATTTATAAGGTTGTGAGGGGACTCTTAGAGTCCAGTCCAGGTCTCAGAGATACTGTGTGGGGAATAAAGGCTAGTAGAAAATAAAGTGCAGCTTTCTATTCTATTCCCCATACCCAGACTTAGGATATATAAAAGTATATTTTTATTAACAGTTTTTTTAATATGGTATATACTGTTGTGCATGGTAAATGAACTGGGACTTTCAGAACCAATGTTCTACCAGGGATAACAAGTTGGTGCCAGTAAGTCTGCCGGACATCAGAGATGAAAGCCACCAGAGGATTCCAGGGGTGTGAATACCATTTGGGTAGCAGGGAAGGGCTCAAGTACCCATGTCCTGGGATGAATGGCAGTCGTTTGGGCTGCCATTTGTCTCACCAGACTTGGAGGAGCCTGACCCAAAGAGTGGCATATGAATAGCAAGGGACGAAGGTGCAAACTTGCGCATGTCCCTTGGCAGATTCAGACTCCCTGTTTACCCAGCTTTCCAGGCCGGCATCGATCTGATTGGCTCTATAAGAGTGTGTTAATACTATAAGAGACCCCTACACCAATCACAATGGAGAATATGAGTGCCAGAAGTCGGGCGGGTTTTTGAAAGTGCTCTTGTGCAAATAGCAAAGCACGGCTTCAGAAATGTCTGCCTGGAAAATATTCTAAGTCCAGCTTTTTGTGACCAAGATCTCAGAAAGGAAAGTAGTGGTCGCGGTTTTGATTTCAAACCGATTATAGTTCCAGGACGTTTGGAGCTAAATCTCGGTCAAAGAAAAACTCTGTTTTAGAGTGCACAGCAGCAAGGAAAGTCTAGTTTTTGACCCCAGTCCCCAAGTAACTTTGCCTTTTTGCCTGTATTTTGTCTATCATTTTTTTTATGCCTATTTTTGTGAATATACCTCAATTTATTTCATTGTCTTATTTTGCTCACTATATGATCCTGGTAAAAAGTGTACAATAAACCTGGTCTCCCGTGACAACAGGCAAGTAGGAAATGACAGGAGCTGGAGCAACCCACAGGGTAATGTCCTCCACACCTTAGTCTGGGCGCATAAAACGCAGGCTGCCAAAAACTCCTTAACTTCTTTGTGGGACTCTGGCCACCAAAAGAACCATTCAAGGAAATAACGTCTTCCTAACTCCTGGGTGACCAGCCGTCTTGGAGTTATGTCCCCAGTGGAATACCTGACTTCAAAATTGGAGTGGGACAAATAGTTTGGAAGAACGGGTGGACGTATACCTGGGAACTTCTGCCTGGGCCTGTGAAATCTGTTGCAGAAGTGAAGATGAAACTGCAGAGATGATCTGAGAAGATAGAGCAGGGGCCCATCATTCCATCTCCTTGGCTTCGTCTGGTGAGAATTGCCTGGATATAGCATCTGCTTTGATATTCTTGGATCCTGGACAATAGGAGATCACAATGTTGAACCAAGTGAAGAAGAGAGCCCACCTCGCCTGATGCTTCCCGGGTCTCTTTGCTCCTTCAATGTATTCAAAGTTCTTGTAATCTATAAGGATTGTGATCAGAGAAGTGGCCCCCCCAGCAAATGTCTCTATTCTACCAGAGCCATTTTCATGGCCAGAAGTTCCCGATTCCTAACATCATAATTTCTTTCTGCGGCAGAATTATTTTGTTTTAGAAAAGAAGGCACACGGGTGCATTTTCCCATGAAAATCCTGCCTTTGAGAGAGAATATGTCCAGCATCCAGATCAGATGTGTCCACTTCAATGGTTTCGTAGGATATGGATAGATCAGCACAGATACAGATGAAAAGGCGGACTTGAGCTTCTTGAAAGCCAGAAGATCCTCAGAGGTCCATATCTTAGGGTTCACCCCTTTCTTAGTAAGAGCCATAATGGGTGCAACCACCTTGGAGAAGTTCTTAATAAATCGTCGGTAGTAGTTGGCAAACCTAAGAAATTGTTGAGTTGGTTTGAGGCCTGCCGATACTTTTGCATGATCCATCTCAAACCCAAGGAAGGATATCTTCTGTTCAGACTGACATTTCCCAAGCTTGGCAAAGAGGGAGTGGTCCCAAGGTCTTTGGAGGACCAGTCTAACCTGTACATGATGTTCGGACAAAGACCTGAAAAAAATTAGGATATCATCCAGATATACCATGAGAAATTGGTCAAGTACAGGTGCGACAACGAGTATTCTAAAACTTTCCTTAAAAAGTTGATGTAGTCCACAATATGTAAGAGAAAATATTACAGTGGATGCGTAACAATTTTTGTAATTCAGATTTATGACATTATTCACAAATCAATAGTAGTCATTATTGCACTGTACATATAAATTGAGTAGATAAGTGACTCAAAGTTATATGTTTTTGATGCAGTAGCAAGGAACATTGTGGGGATTAACATTGTACTACAGTAGCATTCTTTTTCTTAAAAGAGAGTTTTCAATGTTAGTTTTGCAGGCATTTATCTTTTTCCTATTCTGCAGTAAAGTTTGTGAATATCCAATAAAAAGTACAATTATTTACAATATATTATGTTAACAAATGAGGCATAACCTACAGTATAATGTTTAATATTTCTGATCAGTATATTTTTCATTAATTTTCATTACTTTCAATGTGCTGTTACAAGTACAGTTATGATCTGCAAATGAGTTGTGCATTGGATTTCTAATTACAAATAAACTACTTTAAGAAAAATTATAGTTACAAGGAAAAAGCTAAGCAGCTAAAAATAACTTGAAAAAAGAAGAGAATGGGGAGGGTGGAGGGTGGAAGAGGGGGAGGGTGGAGGGTGGAGGAGGGGGGAGGGAGGGAGGAGGGGGAGGAGGGGAGGGAGGAGTGAGTAGGAGGGGGAGGAGGGGGAGGAGGGGCGGGGGATGGGGGATGGTGTTGGGGAGGAGGGGGAATGGAGGGGAGGAGGGAGGGGGGAGGGCAGTGGAGGAAGGAAGGGGGAGGAGGGACGAAGTAGGGGGAGGGAAGTGGAGGGAGGGGAACGGGAAATGATAGGGGGAGGGGAGAGTGGGGTGAGGGGAGTGTGAGGGAGGGCAGAGGGGGGGGAAACAGAAGGGGGATGTGGCGGGGAGGGGGTTAGGGTAGAGGGGTGCGAGGGGGAGGGTGTATGTGGGGAGGAGGAGATATGGGAGGGGAAGGGTTCATGGCTGCTCCGCTGCAAGGTGGCTGCATGATAGATGAGCTCCTAATGAGAATAAAACACTATGGTAAATTAAGCAAAATTAGTCCTCTGTGCACCAAGATAAATATAGTGGGAGGTGTTCTTAGGCTGTCAAGATGCCCTCCAAGAATAAAAAGACCTCTTGATAGGACGTACTTGTTTGAGAAATCAGGGTGATCTATCCTTGGTGCCTCTCCAGTTCCAAGGGCAGCTTCATCTCTGCTAAAAGCCGGGAGAACATGCGGAGAGAGCGATGGTTCTTTAAAGCACCAACAAGGAACTAACTAGGAAAGATATCCACTCACTACTTACAAAAACTGACCTTAAAATGATGTTGAATCAGCTGCAAAGTGCCATAATGTCAGAAATGAATTATATAAAGTAGGACCTCTAGCAAATCGGAAACAGGGTTGTTGAGCTGGAGCATGTCAGAGACACCAACATTGAGTCACTGGATCGACTCCAAAAATCAACAATAGAGCTGGACCAAACCATCTCTGGCCAAAGAGATCTCATAGACGACCTCTATAATAGAGGCAGGAGTCAGATTTTAAACATAGTTACATAGTTACATAGTAGATGAGGTTGAAAAAAGACATAGGTCCATCAAGTTCAACTTATGCTAAATTGAGGACCATTCTGTGATGTACAGCAACATGTCTTATTACAGCTGATTTTATTTTAATCCATCGTTTGGCTGAGTTCTACATGCAGTGACCGCCTTCCACCTATTTACTTTATGCTAAATTTAGACAACAGATACTTTATCCTATATCTATACTTACTTATTGATACAGAGGAAGGCAAACAAAAAACCCCAGTGTCATATCATCCAATGATATCTCATACGGGGAAAAATAAATTCCTTCCTGACTCCAGCAATTGGCAATCGGATTAATCCCTGGATCAACATCCTTCCCCTGTATACTTATTTGGTATATCCCTATATACCTTTCCCATCTAAAAAGATGTCCAACCTTTTTTTGAACAAATCTATTGTATCTGTCATCATAGTCCCATGGGTAATAAATTCTACATTTTAACTGCCCTTACTGTAAAGAAACCTTTCCTCTGTTGCTGGTGAAATCTCCTTTCCTCCAACCTTAAGGGATGGCCCTGAGTCCTTTGTACTGCCTGTGGAATGAATAGTTATTTTGAAAGCTCCTTGTATTGTCCCCGAATATATTTGTATATAGTTATCATATCCCCTCTTAGACGCCTCTATTCTAATGTAAATAAATCTAATTTAGTTGGCCTCTCCTCATAAGTTAGAATGTCCATCCCCTTTATTAATTTGGTTGCTCTTCTCTGCACTCTCTCTAGTTCCATAATGTCTTTTCTTAGGATAGGTGCCCAAAATTGTACTCCATATTCAAGGTGTAGTCTTACTAATGCTTTGTAAAGGGGCATAATTATGTTTACTTCCCTTCCATCCATTGCCGTTTGATGCAAGATAAGATCTTGTTTGCCTTTGCAGCTACCTCATGACTTTGGGCACTATTGCTAAGCCAGCTGTCTACAAGCACTCCTAAATCCTTCTCCATCAAGGATTCCCCCAATATATCTCCATTTAATTTGTACTGTAAGTCGCCTTTTTATTCTTGCATCCCAAATGCATAACCTTACATTTATCTGTATTAAACCTAATCTGCCATTTACCTGCTCATGTTTCCAGTCTCTCCAAGTCCTTCTGAAGAGAAATTACATCCTGCTTTGATTCTATTACCTTACACAATTTAGTATCATCAGCAAATATGGAGACTTTGCTCTCGATCCCAACCTCAAGGTCATTAATTAACAAGCAGGGGTCCCAGTGCGGATCCCTGAGGTACTCCACTCACGACTTTAGCCCAACCTGAAAAAGTTCAATTTATGACAACCCTCTGTTGTCTGTTCTTTAACCAGTTCTCAATCCAGGTGCATATATTATAACTGAGTCCAATTTTCTTTTTTTTTGCAAAATCTTAGTAGACCACATCAACTGCATTACCCTGGTCTAAATTCCTACTTACCTCCTCAAAGAAACAAATAAGTTTAGTTTGGCATGATCAATCCTTCATATATCCATGCTGACTATTACTAATAATTTTGTTTTCCATTACGTATTCCTGAATATTATCCCGTATTAAACCTTCAAGTAGATTCCCCACTATTGAAGTCAGGCTTACAGGTCTGTAATTTCCCGGTTGTGATCTAGCTCCCTTTTTAAATATAGGCACCACATCTGCTTTACGCCAATCTTGTGGTACTGAGCCTGTGGAAATGGAGTCTTGAATATTAAATATAATGGTTTAGCTATTACTGAGCTTAACTCCTTGAGAACTCTTGGATGTATGCCATCGGGGCCAGGTGCCTTATTTAATTAAATTTTTTCAAGTTGCTTATGAACTTTTTCCTCAGATAACCAATTGTTCATTAATATGGAGTTTGCGGTTTCCTCCTTCGGCACTACTATTGAACTTGATTTTTCCCTGGTAAACACAGAGGCAAAGAATTTGTTTAATACCTCTGCTTTTTCCTTATCTCCAATAATCTGCCTACCCATCTCACACTGAAAGGGTCAAATATTTTCTTTTCTCATTTTTTTGTTATTAAGATAGTTAAAGAAATTTTTAGGGTTGACCTTACTTTCTATTGCAATCCTTTTTTCATTATCCATTTTTGCTAATTTGATTGCGCTTTTGCAATTTTTGTTACATTCCTTATTATCATGATACGATGTCTCCGTCCCTTCGGACTTAAAGAATCTAAATGCCTTCCTCTTCTTCCTCCATTTCCTCCCCTATCTGTTTATTTAGCCACATTTGTTTTGACGTATTTCTTTTATACTTATTACCCAAGGGTATACACTGATAAGTGTGCTTTTCTAACAATGTTTTAAAGACTGCCCATTTATCTTCTACATTTTCCCTGCAAAAACATCACCCCATGTACAGTAGATTAGACCTCAGTTTATTAAAATCTGCCTTTCTAAAGATAAAAGGTCTTTGTTGAACCCAAGTAATCTGTTTTTTGATAATTTTTTTATTTCAAATGAGACCATGTTATGATCACTGTAACCCAAATGTTCCAGGACTTGAATATTTGTTATTACTTCTACATTGTTTGATATGACCAAATCCAGAACTGCCCCTCTCCTGGTTGTTCCTCAATTATTTGGGTCATATAATTGTCTTTAAGCACCCCCAAAAACCTTTTTCATTTTGTTGTAATGCTAATCTCATTGCCCCAGTCTATGTCTGGATAATTAAAATCCCCCATTATGCAAACATCACCCAGTTTTGATGCCTTCCCCATTTGCAAAAGTATTTTAGCTTCCTCAATCTCACAGATATTTGGTGGTATATAGCATATTCCCACAAACATTTTCTTTATACATTAACCTCCACTGCTAATTTCTATCCACAAAGTCTCTACATTTTCATAATTCCCTTCATAGATATCCTACCTTATAATAGGTTTTAGATCCGGTTTAACATATAAACATACTCCACCCCCCCCCCCTTCTATTTGTTCGATCCTTCCGAAAAAGGGAATAACCCTCTAAATTAACTGTCCAGTCATGAGTTTCATCCCACCATGTTTCAGTAATGCCTATTATATCATACTGCTCCATTGCAGCTATTAATTCAAGCTCCCCCATTTTATCTGTCAGGATTCTTGCACTAGCAAGCCTGCATTTAAGTTTTTTTTCAGCCTGTACTATTATCTTATCTGCTCCTTCCTTTCTGAGCCCACTTTGTTTAGTCTTTATAAGTTTTCTAGTATTATCTGTATTTACTATGGGTGTCTCACTGCTTGTCAAACTCGCACTTGCCCCCATTCTACCTCCATACCACCTTGTATCCTCCTCTATTCCATTTAGTTCATTATCTGCTTCATTCCCCTCCCCCCTCCATCCTAGTTTAAAATCTCCTCCAACCTTTTTAGCATTCTCCCCCTAGCACAGAAGATCCCTCTTCATTGAGGTGCAGTCCGTCCCTAGAATATAGATGGCACCTCTCAGAAAAGGAGTCCCAGTGCTCTAAAAACCCAAACCCCTCCTTCTTACACCACTTTCTTAGCCATGCATTAACCTCCCTGATCTCTGACTGTCTCCCTGCGGTAGCGCATGGCACTTGTAGTATTTTAGAAAATACTACCTTGGAGGTCCTTGCCTTAAGCTTTTTGCCTAGATCCCTGTAATCATTTTTTAGGACCCTCCATCTTTCTCTAACTTTGTCATTGGTGCCAACGTGTACCAAGACCGCCAGGTCAATCCCAGCCAATCTGTCTACCTGATCTGCAATGTGCGGAACCCGAGCACCCGGAAGACAACAAACTGTTCGGTTCATGCGGCATAGCAACAGATTGCCCTATCTACCATTCTAATAATGGAGTCCCCTACCACCACAATCTGTCTTTGTATCTGAGCATCCTGAGTTCCTACTGTGCTGGAGGAACTTTTCCCCTGGCTGCTAGAGGAATTAGTCTCCCCCAGCCTTGCCATTTCTGCCCCGATGTTCCCAATATCTTCAATCAATATGGCAAATCTATTGGGATGTGTCAGCTCAGAAACGACCTGCCTCTCCCTATTGCCCCTGCTTCCCCTTCTAACTGTCACCCAGCTACCTATCTGCTCCTCACTAACAGTGCCACCATCTGCACCACTAGTCAAAGCAAGGGCCTGCTCAGTGAGCTCTAAACCCCTTTCAAGATTGCCAATGTCCCTCAATATTGCAAGTTGCCTCTTCAGATCAGCAATCTCTGATTCTAAAGAGACCAAAATGTGCATTGAGTGGCATTTTCAATCCTGCTCATTCTAGCAACTAAGAAGTTTATAAGTATTAACAGTAAACTGTACTTCAATAAACTAAACCTTGTTTAACCGCTTCCTTGTTCAAACTGCTTCTGGTTCTAACTGCACACACTTTAAACAACCAGCACTTCAAATCAACCACACAGATCAGTCAGTACACGCAAGCTCAGGATTCGTTAGAAGCCTCTGTTTAAATAGGGACACCCACCAGGTGTGTTAGATTATCAATTAACTAACCCCACCCACTGCAGGTGTTTTAGGCCAGCCAATTAACCAACCACACCCACTCTGCCTCAGGCAGGAGAAAGGGGGAAAAAAGTTACAGGCTTCAAATTACAACACACTTAAAAATAAACCTTTTCCTATCTAGTGGAAGATGCTCACTCCGAGGAGCTGATGCTTAACAGGGCACATCAGGCCCTCTGCCCAAAAGCCAGTGCTAATAAGCTGTAGAGGAATGTCATATTATGCCTATATTACTATGCTGATATGCAAAAGATCCTACAGGTTAACAGAAATAAAGTAGATCCGACTATTTTAGGACCTTTTTACCAGAAAAAAACTATGTACAGTAGAAGAAGAGAACTGAAGGAGATGACCATACAGGGGCATGTATCTTGAGAAGAGGAGGTCCCCGAGGATGAAATCAATGCGGTTTAGTTCAGGAGACCCCCTGCTCCAGCACACTAGTAAGAAAATTATTATTGGAACTGCACAATCGTCTGTAATAGCCGTTCATGGAGACACAGTGTCTCCATGCAGCTTTTCCAGGCTGCAGTTTCAATCAGTTGCTGATCGCTAGGATTATAGCATGATAACATTTAGCAAAAAAAAAAAGTCGTTCGATGGTGCATTTTTTTATCTAATTTTAAAAAACTTGGATTTTTTCTTAGTGAATAGCATTTTAAGAGGGTGGTTGGTGTAGATAGAGCACAGCTTCCAGACGCCCTGCAATGTGAAGCAGGGAAAACACAACCAAGCCACTCCGCAGTAGTATCAAAATTGTATTAGCCAACTAACACATACAGGGAACAAAAATAGGACAAATAGAACACACCTACGCGTTTCGTACAGAGGTACTTTATCAAAGTGAAGCAGAAATACAATACCAGCCTATTTATACCCACCTTTTGCGTTTCTAATCCAATGGGTTGCGGCGTAATTCGCCGACAGCTGCAAGCAGTCGCGGCTGTATGACGCACACTCCCAGGGAATAGGGTGCATCAGGTAGTACATAGGGACTGCCACGAGACCTCCGTCGCGTCATAGAGATGACGTCATCAGCGTGCGGCATGGAGGCCAATCACGTTGACACAGCGTCCATCTCCATTGGCTGGGATATGTCACGTGATCTAAACACTTTTTACAACATACAACTTTATTGATATGACACTGTATGAACAATAAAAACCAAGATACTTGGCAATAACATGTCCTTAAACAAAATTTAAACAGAAAACTCGCTGGATAATTAAATCGCAGACTCCCAGTCATGGTATAATATATCTATAACTACAAAAATATCGTAATGTTAATTATACATTGAATAATTGTGAAAGACAATGCATCATAAGAGAATTGTGCTACATAGAAATATATTCATAATAATGTAACCATTCATGGGACAGAAATAGAACCTTGCTAGTTCATGGAAACCTAAAAAGTAGATGTGTATATAATAACATCAAATGGTAATCAAAAAAAAATTCCAGAATAGTATAACTTGAAGTACAATATACATTTTATGCTTGTAGTACATCTAGGAGAGGAGACATGTGATACCTAAGTTGTTATGTCTCTGTATCTTAATTAAGACATGAACACAGATTGGGATTCCATAATGTTAATTGGAAATTAAAAGGAATAAATATAACTAAATATAACCAAGATTTGTGAAAAAGATTTATAAAAATATCTACAAAAATATTTGTAAATGTTTGTAAAAACCCTCAATAGTGAAAAGTACAAATTAGTAAGTTTATAAATGGTGATTAACCCTTTATAATGAGGGGAATTTGATTATATATAATATATTGAATATAACAATTACAAATATATTAATTGCAAATAAGTAGAAATAATCATTATTAATCATAAGAAGTGACTTATATCCCATTCTGTGTTCATACCTAGGGGTATTCTGGTTCTAAGGGTAAAAATCCAAAAGGATTCACGTCTATCTAGGTGTTTAGTCCTGTCCCCACCTCTTGGAGGAACAGGTATTTGTTCAATTCCTTGAAATGAAAAGGAGTTAATATTGCCTTGTGGACAATTGAAAAAATGCTTAAACACCGGGTTATTCTGATCACCAATTCGTATAAGACGTAAATGTTCTAGAATTCTGATTTTTAGACATCTAGTCGTTCTCCCGACATATTGTCGGCCACATCCACACTGCAGTAGGTAGATAACAAATGTGGAGTTGCAATTCAAAAAAGATTTAATTTTGTAGTTTAAACCAGAATTAAAAGAGCAAAATTGTTTGCTATTTTTCATTTTTGGACATGCTTTGCACTGTGTTCAAGAGTATGTGCCATGTGGTGGATTGAGAACTTCTTTTTTACCATCACTTAATTCAAAGAGACTTGGGGAGAGACTATTGGACAAAGTTTTGGCCCGTTTGTAAACAACATTGGGACCCGAAATGATGTGTGGTTTCAGTACTGGATCTAGGGTTAGCACGTTCCAGTGTTTTTTTTAGAATATTTTTAATTATTGGTGCTTGTTTGCTATACGGGGTAATGAATGAGGGGCTGGTATTATCCCTATTTGGTCTTGGTTCATTCCTCAGCAATAAACTTCTGTCAAAGGTTGATACCTCCCTCAATGATCTGTCCAAATCCGCCTTTTTGTAACCCCTCTTGAGAAACCTTGAATATAGGTCTTTCACCTGGTTATTGTAGTCAAACTCACTTGAGCAATTTCTACGTGCTCTAATAAATTGGCTCTTGGGTATTCCCCTGAACATGTTGGGAGGATGACAGCTGCTTGGTCTCAGAAACGTATTTCTGGAGTTGGGTTTACGATATAATGTTGTCTGAATATTTAAAGTTGTGTCTACATATAAACAAAGATCCAAGTAATTAATGTTTTGTAAATGGAATGAATAAGTGAAAGTGAGGTTAAATGTATTAGTGTTTAGTAATGAAATAAATTTGTGCAAAGTAGTGACATCACCCTCCCAAACAAACAACAGATCATCGATGTACCTCTTATAAAATAAAATGTGCTCCCTATAGATGTTCAAATCTCCAAACACGTGGAACAGTTCCCACCAACCCATGAATAGGTTGGCGTAGGAGGGGGCAAAGCTTGTCCCCATAGCTGTTCCACGTGTCTGGAGATAATGAACCCCATTAAACAAAAATAAATTGTGTGTGAGTAAAAAGTGAATCGCATCCAAAATAAAAGTGTTTTGTGCTGGTGACAAGTCAGACTTATTTAAGAAATATTCCACAGCTGTCAAACCATGTTCGTGGGATATCACGGTGTATAAAGACGTAACGTCTAATGTCAGCCAGAGTAAATTGCTTTTCCATTTTAAGTCATCTAGTGTGTTTATTAGATGAGTACTGTCTCTAATGTAGGAAGGGAGCTGTTGTACCATAGGTTGGAGAAAGTGATTCACATACCGGGAGATGGTGAAACACGGGTGTGACAGGGAAGGGCTTGTATAGAAAATCAGTGCAGCACTGCCATCTGACCCAACCATAAAATATCAGATAGAACTTAGACACTTGTTGGATCTGGGTTCAATGCTAGGAGTCTTGAATGATAACGACATGGATTTTCTATACAAGCCCTTCCCTGTCACACCCGTGTTTCACCATCTCCCGAAGATTCACAAGACATTGGTCTCCCCTCCTGGGAGGCCAATTGTCTCCAGTATTGACTCTTTGGGGGATGGTGTCTCACGGTATGTGAATCACTTTCTCCAACCTATGGTACAACAGCTCCCTTCCTACATTAGAGACAGTACTCATCTAATAAACACACTAGATGACTTAAAATGGAAAAGCAATTTACTCTGGCTGACATTAGACGTTACGTCTTTATACACCGTGATATCCCACGAACATGGTTTGACAGCTGTGGAATATTTCTTAAATAAGTCTGACTTGTCACCAGCACAAAACACTTTTATTTTGGATGCGATTCACTTTTTACTCACACACAATTTATTTTTGTTTAATGGGGTTCATTATCTCCAGACACGTGGAACAGCTATGGGGACAAGCTTTGCCCCCTCCTACGCCAACCTATTCATGGGTTGGTGGGAACTGTTCCACGTGTTTGGAGATTTGAACATCTATAGGGAGCACATTTTATTTTATAAGAGGTACATCGATGATCTGTTGTTTGTTTGGGAGGGTGATGTCACTACTTTGCACAAATTTATTTCATTACTAAACACTAATAC
This sequence comes from Ascaphus truei, assembly GCF_040206685.1. Classification (NCBI taxonomy): domain Eukaryota; kingdom Metazoa; phylum Chordata; class Amphibia; order Anura; family Ascaphidae; genus Ascaphus; species Ascaphus truei. The sequence continues at coordinate 218,554,058 of NC_134484.1, read as the reverse complement.
ATTTAACCTCACTTTCACTTATTCATTCCATTTACAACACATTAATTACTTGGATCTTTGTTTATATGTAGACACAACTTTAAATATTCAGACAACATTATATCGTAAACCCAACTCCAGAAATACGTTTCTGAGACCAAGCAGCTGTCATCCTCCCAACATGTTCAGGGGAATACCCAAGAGCCAATTAATTAGAGCACGTAGAAATTGCTCAAGTGAGTTTGACTACAATAACCAGGTGAAAGACCTATATTCAAGGTTTCTCAAGAGGGGTTACAAAAAGGCGGATTTGGACAGATCATTGAGGGAGGTATCAACCTTTGACAGAAGTTTATTGCTGAGGAATGAACCAAGACCAAATAGGGATAATACCAGCCCCTCATTCATTACCCCGTATAGCAAACAAGCACCAATAATTAAAAATATTCTAAAAAAAACACTGGAACGTGCTAACCCTAGATCCAGTACTGAAACCACACATCATTTCGGGTCCCAATGTTGTTTACAAACGGGCCAAAACTTTGTCCAATAGTCTCTCCCCAAGTCTCTTTGAATTAAGTGATGGTAAAAAAGAAGTTCTCAATCCACCACATGGCACATACTCTTGAACACAGTGCAAAGCATGTCCAAAAATGAAAAATAGCAAACAATTTTGCTCTTTTAATTCTGGTTTAAACTACAAAATTAAATCTTTTTTGAATTGCAACTCCACATTTGTTATCTACCTACTGCAGTGTGGATGTGGCCGACAATATGTCGGGAGAACGACTAGATGTCTAAAAATCAGAATTCTAGAACATTTACGTCTTATACGAATTGGTGATCAGAATAACCCGGTGTTTAAGCATTTTTTCAATTGTCCACAAGGCAATATTAACTCCTTTTCATTTCAAGGAATTGAACAAATACCTGTTCCTCCAAGAGGTGGGGACAGGACTAAACACCTAGATAGACGTGAATCCTTTTGGATTTTTACCCTTAGAACCAGAATACCCCTAGGTATGAACACAGAATGGGATATAAGTCACTTCTTATGATTAATAATGATTATTTCTACTTATTTGCAATTAATATATTTGTAATTGTTATATTCAATATATTACAAAATGGTTAATCACCATTTATAAACTTACTAATTTGTACTTTTCACTATTGAGGGTTTTTACAAACATTTACAAATATTTTTGTAGATATTTTTATAAATCTTTTTCACAAATCTTGGTTATATTTAGTTATATTTATTCCTTTTAATTTCCAATTAACATTATGGAATCCCAATCTGTGTTCATGTCTTAATTAAGATACAGAGACATAACAACTTAGGTATCACATGTCTCCTCTCCTAGATGTACTACAAGCATAAAATGTATATTGTACTTCAAGTTATACTATTCTGGAATTTTTTTTGATTACCATTTGATGTTATTATATACATGTAACGGTATTTCTGGCCCGGCCTGACCCACCCAATCTCACATTGGCCCCTGTGGTCTAACTTGTCCCCATTACAGTGTGGTAGTGTCTGGTGGTGCACCTGTTGGCAACAGGACTCCTGAGTCTCCCGCATGATGGTGTATGGGGAGGACCCGTCCAGACAGGCAGCTGAGGTAGTGTGCTGAGTCCTACCTAGTTCCAGTGCAGCACCTCCACCTCATCAGGGTCCCTTCAGTCACTTGGGGATGGTCCTGGCGAGGAACTCCTCTGTGGTGCTCCTCTCTGTACATTCACTCCACACATGTACACGAGAGGGTTTGTGATTGAGAGCATCTTTATTGATTGAGGTGGGCTAACTGCCCCTCGCAGTAGTTACTTTAGCCACTCATTGTCCCTCAGTGCTTCCCTTTGAAAGGTGAAATTCTCCTTTAATAGGGATTCCCTATCCCAGCCGGGATGTCTTTACCCTGTGCCAGGTCCCTGGACACAGTCCTCCTTCTCAGCTACTATAACATAACTCAGGACTCAGATAGAACTACAGAACTTAGCAGAACTCAGGACAGGACTAACTTTTAGACACAGTGCTGTGCCTTATGTACACACTGGAAGCTTACACACCTCTGACATCACTAACCATGGAGTCAGAGCATGTGACCACTCCCATCCATACACAGGGCACCACACCAGGGTGTGAGGGCAAATCTCCATAATTACTGCTGGCATGCCCACAACTTATCAGGCCTTACTGTCAGCAGGAGAGATGACTGTAGCCATTTTACATGACCGCTACATTCTCCCCCTGGTGAATCCCATCGTCCTCGCTGGGACCTAAATTTAAATACTTTCTTCCAGGAAGCACTGTAACACATAACACATAATTGTTAACATCACAGATTATCCGTTATACAAAAATAATGACCACAGTAACATCTCGCCAAGCCCGCCCCGACCAGCAGCCACGAGCCCGCAAAATGCTTTAGTACCCCCTAATAATAGTGGCTCGGGTCAGGTTTCTTAACCTCTCTACCACCCATGTCCAGAACCGTAACATGATAGTGCCTAGGCAGTCCCCTCTCGGGCCTATAGGTCACCCTGTGTTTGTGTATATTCCTCCCTATACTCCACACTCGCATCAGGTGATCTATTCTGTCCTCTGCCCTCCTTCCGGTAACTTCACTCCCCTTATTGACTAGGTACATCTCGATGGTTTCCCTAAGCCACCTTTCCCTGTTCTCTTCTAACTCCTCCATGAGGGGTTCAGGGACATAAGGGTACTCCAACCCGTGGGAAGACTTGTATCGAGCCATTATTGCCCGTTCCGCTCTACTGATCCTAATTAGGTCAGCCCTACCTGCCCTCCCAGGTAGCACCCATGACAGGGGTTCGTCAGGATCCACAGGATCGGACAGTGTGTCGGGACCCACGGGCTCTATCTCCCTGTGCTCAAGCTTATACCACCGTTCCTGCAGCTCTCTGTCTCGCTGTTCAGGGGTGAATTCTCCCTTGGCCCACCATTAATCGACTACATCCTCCCTACAGATGAGAAACCGCATACGGTCCATCCAGGCTACATAGCCTTCAAAGAGTGGGGCCCACCAACGGTGTTCCTTAAACCTATGTGACTCCCCTGAGTCACTCTCTTCCGCATCCCCCCATGAGAATACCCCCGATGTCCGTGCCGACCGTGGTATGGACCACCGTGATGATCCCAGGGCCTTGTCCTCTGATTTATTGGTCACAGGAGGCAACCACCGGCCTACCGCGGCCTTGCCTAATTCTCCCCCTCCACGAGAAATGACCTCCGTAGCGCAACTGCGCTGTCTTTCCCCAGTCCGTCTCTCCTCCCCCCCCCAACGGTATGTCCACAAGTTCCAAACTAGGCGGGGATCCCGTGGAACAGGTGATGGGGGCAGGGGTTTTATCTAGGGCGTGGGATGGGACATAAGGGCAAGCGATTGGACCCCACGGGGTTACGACCCATTCTCGGCTGTCCGTAGACTGGTCCAATGAGGATAGCTCACCCTCCTCAGTCCTCGGATCGCCCATCCAACTCCTGGGCCTTTGAGGTGATCGGGGACCTTCCCCCGATCGCCGAAGCGTCGCTGCGTCTTTCCCAGCGGTTCCGCCGTCGCCACCGGAAGTGATGTCCTCCCCAGAACCGGAAGCGCCGCCATCTGGGGTTGGACCCCCATTCGGGATCTCTTCCTCGATGACGACATCCGGAAGCTCCGCCGTCGTCTTCACCGGAAGTGATGCCGTCTCTGCACGTGCCTCTTGGGCCTGGTACGGCCTTCCTACCGCTACGCCGTCTGCCGGGACAAGGTAAGTGATGGGGCTTCTCTTACCAGTCCGCAGGGGTGTAGGCGTCTCTCGCCCGTCGCCACCATATCCTGGGGCGGAGGGACTCCGTCTCTCGGCTCGCCGATCTGCGGGGGACGCCCTGCTTTCCAGGCTGCTACTCACGCTACGGGGTGTTGTCCTCCCCGGTTCTGTCCTGGGACTCGATTTCACCTCCGCTAGCTCGCGGAGATCCTCATCCGAGTATTCTGCCTTCCCCGACTTAGGGGTCACCGATCGGGGCGATAGTCTTTTCTCAGTGCGGTCGGGGAGTGACCCGACCGTCTCGGTTGCTGCTGACCCAGTCGACTTAATCGACTCCAGTCCCCTTTCTCCGGGACTTGCACGATTGATCCACAGTGCACCAGGGGACTCGGCAGAGCGCCTAGCCGTATCCCCGGGGGGTCAGCAGATTGAATTGGAATGAACGTCGGCATTGGCCACAAGTATAATGTCCCGCATTGTGGGCAGCGTGCCGCCGTATTAACAATGCCTCCGGGCAGCCCGCATTGTAGGCAGAGCCCGACCACCGTCTCGGTGTTAGCCACCCTGACTACCAGTACCACGCCGGGTATCGAGTAGGGCTGGGTGGAGACCTTAGTTCCCACAGTGGAGGAGCAGGCCATTCTTTTGGTAGGGACCACTTTCAGTATGGGTCTCTCCAGGTCAGTGGTTCCTCGCAACTCACCGCTAGAAGCTTCTGGGCCAGCCACTTCCTGCTTCGGCTCCTCCTTCCGCTGGCATAGCTGGAACCCGCCCCCAGGGGTTGCAATTATGGGCGGATCCCACAGGGGAATAGCATGCCCCTTAATTAAGGCCGCGCCTTTCTAAGTCCTGGTGGGCGCGGTCTGCGTTTTTGCGCCAATTCCCTCGTCAGAGTGGGATTCTTGGGCCGCGGCTAGTTCCCGCCTTCTCCTGGCAGCTGCTTTCCATGCAAAATATCCCTCCTTTTTGCACGTTACCTCCGCGGCCGGAACTACTTCTTGTAGTGGCGCCGTCTGGATATCAGTCCCTGGGCCCAGTGGGTGCATTCCCCCAGGCCATAATTGAAAGTCACTCCCCCTGGTGGAAATCAGGGGAGGGTCCCATAGACTAAGCGGTTGACTCAGCACAGGGGCTGAGTGAGTCACTGTCCATGAAGGCGCAGCCATAGCTTTCGCGCCATACCCCCCATCAGGACGGGGCTCTGCTGTTCGCGCCATTCCCGGCCAGCTTTTTGCAAGTTCTGAATCAGCCATTTTCTCTGAGACTGGCCCACGCGGTCTCCCTAGCAAGCGGGAACCGCCATTTTGGTTGGCTTTTAAGCCAGAAATGTCAGTTTGTTTGCTCTTCTCGCTGGGTTCCCCCCCCAGTTATCACAATGTCCTCACACTCTTCAAGGGTGGCCCCTCGGTGTCCCAGACTGGACAAAAACGGGGCAGCCACAGCCTTCGCTCCACTCCAGAGCAGATTAGTTAAAGACAGCTCAGCGACAGTTTGCTCTTCAGTGGGGCGCACGCCACGGGTGCCTTCCCCATCAGCCTCTGGTCGCCATGTTGGTCTCTCCGCACCACGCGGATCCTCCATTCCTTGGGTTGTCACACTCTCGTACCAATTATCGTACATGGGGCTCCGCTCTGCGGGGCAGCCACCACACCAGTACAATAAAGATTGCTCAGATGCACCACCACATGTGTACCTGATCTAGGCTGGACTCATGTTGCACTACCTCAGGCTAGGCTCACTCTCTCAGTGTCTGCTGTAACTCCTTCCTCCCAGTCTGTGCTCCCTATGGTAAGTGTCTGGAATGGGCTAGAGTACTCTGGCTCTGCCATGCAGTACTTGGGGCGTCTACCTCTCTTGGTCAGCCTAGCGCAGACCCTCTCCAGGATTCCTGACCACGTTAAAAGGCTATCCCTTCTGGCGTCCTACCAACTAGCACTACCTCAAAGTGACTCGGTCAGCTATAGCCCGGCTCCAGACCCCTCACTCCCTTCAGGCCCCTAAGTCATCCCTGCGAACTGACAATACCCTGTCAGCCCCTGACCACCCCTAGGTCCATCCCTACGCAGCACAGAGTGGCAGCAGACGTTCTCCCTGTTTCCCAGTGTGCCTAGCTAGAGCCTGTCCTGTTGACAGATCTGATCTCAGCAGCGCCTCCAAATATAACGGTATTTCTGGCCCGGCCTGACCCACCCAATCTCACATTGGCCCCTGTGGTCTAACCGGTCCCCATTACAGTGTGGTAGTGTCTGGTGGTGCACCTGTTGGCAACAGGACTCCTGAGTCTCCCGCATGATGGTGTATGGGGAGGACCCGTCCAGACAGGCAGCTGAGGTAGTGTGCTGAGTCCTACCTAGTTCCAGTGCAGCGCCTCCACCTCATCAGGGTCCCTTCGGTCACTTGGGGATGGTCCTGGCGAGGAACTCCTCTGTGGTGCTCCTCTCTGTACATTCACTCCACACATGTACACGAGAGGGTTTGTGATTGAGAGCATCTTTATTGATTGAGGTGGGCTAACTGCCCCTCGCAGTAGTTACTTTAGCCACTCATTGTCCCTCAGTGCTTCCCTTTGAAAGGTGAAATTCTCCTTAAATAGGGATTCCCTATCCCAGCCGGGATGTCTTTACCCTGTGCCAGGTCCCTGGACACAGTCCTCCTTCTCAGCTACTATAACATAACTCAGGACTCAGATAGAACTACAGAACTTAGCAGAACTCAGGACAGGACTAACTTTTAGACACAGTGCTGTGCCTTATGTACACTCTGGAAGCTGACACACCTCTGACATCACTAACCATGGAGTCAGAGCATGTGACCACTCCCATCCATACACAGGGCACCACACCAGGGTGTGAGGGCAAACCTCCATAATTACTGCTGGCATGCCCACAACTTACCAGGCCTTACTGTCAGCAGGAGAGATGACTGTAGCCATTTTACATGACCGCTACATACACATCTACTTTTTAAGTTTCCATGAACTAGCAAGGTTCTATTTCTGTCCCATGAATGGTTACATTATTATGAATATATTTCTATGTAGCACAATTCTCTTATGATGCATTGTCTTTCACAATTATTCAATGTATAATTAACAATACGATATTTTTGTAGTTATAGATATATTATACCATGACTGGGAGTCTGCGATTTAATTATCCAGCGAGTTTTCTGTTTAAATTTTGTTTAAGGACATGTTATTGCCAAATATCTTGGTTTTTATTGTTCATACTGTGTCATATCAATAAAGTTGTACGTTGTAAAAAAGTGTTTAGATCACGTGACATATCCCAGCCAATGGAGATGGACGCTGCGTCAACGTGATTGGCCTCCGTGCCGCACGCTGATGACGTCATCTCTATGACACGACGGAGGTCTCGTGGCAGTCCCTATGTACTACCTGATGCACCCTATTCCCTGGGAGTGTGCGTCATACAGCCGCGACTGCTTGCAGCTGTCGGCGAATGACGCCGCAACCCATTGGATTAGAAGCGCAAAAGGTGGGTATAAATAGGCTGGTATTGTATTTCTGCTTCACCTTGATAAAGTACCTCTGTACGAAATGCGTAGGTGCGTTTTATTTGTCCTATTTTTGTTCCCTGTATGTGTTAGTTGGCTAATACAATTTTGATACTACTGCGGAGTGGCCTGGTTTTGTTTTCCCTGCTTCACATTGCAGGGCGTCTGGAAGCTGTGCTCTATCTACACCAACCACCCTCTTGGACTCATCAATGGATGGATTGCACGCTACTGATCCTGAGAGTGCCCCCTGGATGAGCAGGTAAAATGCCAAGGTGCCTTATCTAAATCCTGCTGTTTAGGACATAGTTCCTTCTCATTATACTGTCAGGGTGATTATTGTGTACATCCCGGTGGTTGTCTCAACTGACTCCACTTGTCACTTCCCCTACAGTTATCACGCAGTTTCAATGCATTATTGAGGGGCACTCCATCATCGCCGGACCACCAAACTAATGGTCTCATCACTAAATATGTCTCATGAAGTTACCTGTTCAATTTTGAGCACCACACACACCACATTCCTCTGAATGGCATTTTACCATGTTTTGGTGCACGATAAATCAATGCAAAGTCGTTCAGCAATGCACTAATTTTATCACTGCTTTGCGAATTTGCCCCTAAGACAACAATAATTAAGGTTTCCCCAGGACATAGACTCCGACACATAAGGCGATGTCGACCGAGGGACTCCCTATATGAGCTCTCACAAAGATCCTGAGGCTGGCTCCACACACCGCTATGTATTCACATACCGGAACCACTTATAGCCCCTGACCATACCATACAACAATTTTACCTAAATGGTTACAGGATGTTAATATGGAAAATGTACTTTTTACACCTCAAATATCCTCTATGTTGTATTTCATGTTTGCATGCTATAGCTATGTACTGTATATGTACTTATGTTTGTTGGTGTGTGTCCCTAAATTCATATTTGAGGTCAGTAAATGTTGATGGGGTTGATGATTATATACACTGGCGACACACTTTATTTGAGCTTGGCTAGTCCCGCGAATTCGGGTATACTCGGGTGTATTGAGGTTTGTGACTGTTTTCTGCCGAGTGCATTGCGTTATTTTCCCGGCAGGGATTGAAGCATTTTATTCCGGCTAGCTACAATACTGCAATGCCGTGTAAAAACACATGAGGGCGCTTGCGAGCTGTTCTCTTGAAGCCGTCCCCTATAGTGAATTGTAATGCAGTATATATAATGTATATATATATATATACTGTATAACAACAGCCCCTATAACCCCTAACATACAGTACTGTACACATACAGTACTGTATATGCACATACTGGGGGCGAGATGTGTTTGCAGCAGAGAGAGATCCGCTGCTCTCTCTGCGCAAACAGCGACACATTAAAAATTATTTTAAATACATTTTTATTTATAGTGTAGATGTGCAGGGGGTCTCGGGAGCTGAACCGCGTTGGTTTCAGGTCGGGGGACCCCCTGCTCCCGAGATACAGACCCCTTTATGAGGTGCCGGTATCCCTCTGCGTTTAAAGGTCCCGATCACGTGATCGCGGCCTGTTAAACCAAGTAGAGGGATACCGGCACCCCCAAAAGGGGCCTGTTTCTCGGGGTGCAGGGGGTCCCCCAACCTGAAACCAACGCGGTTCAGCTCTCGAGACCCTCTGAACATGTACAGTATAAATAAAACACTTACAGTATATACAGTAAATAAACACTCATTCTTTACCTTAGCGGCTATGCGCTATGGTAAAGAAGCAGCATTTCTGTATTTTTAATAATATTGTACAGTGAGCAGGGGGTTCCCTGAGCCAGAAATCTAAACTCAGGGGACCCCCTGCTCCTGCACAATATTATTAAAAGTACAGAAATGCTGCTTCATTGCCATAGCGTATAGCCGCTAAGGCAATGAAGGGGTTAACCCACCGTGCCCGCTTTATTGTGGGTAGCGGGGGTGGGTGAAGGGGGTATTTGGCCCTTGGTGTGAGTTTAGGACTTGCGGGGGGGTTGCGGGTGCACTTAACCCCTTCACGACCGTAGCAGTTAATACCGCTACGGTCATGAAGGGGTTAACCACTCCCGCTACCCCCCGCAAGCCCAAAACAAGCACCGTTGGGGCTAATACCCCCTTCACCCCCTCCCACTACCCACAATAAAAAATAATCACACAGCATCCCCGCAATACATAAATAAATAAATAGATAAATAAATAAATAAATACAAATAAATACATTTCAAATACATTTTTATTTATAGTGTAGATGTGCAGGGGGTCTCGGGAGCTGAACCGCGTTAGTTTCAGGTCGGGGGACCCCCTGCCCCCCGAGATACAGACCCCTTTATGAGGTGCCCTAAAGGGGTCTGTATCTCGGGGGGCAGGGGGTTCCCGGACCTGAAACCAAAACGTTTCTGCTCCGGAGACCCTCTGCACATCTACACTGTGAATAAAACACACACATCATTAAAGAATCATTCTTTACCTTAGCGGCTATGCGCTATGGTAAAGAAGAAGCATTTCTGTATTTTTAATAATATTGTACAGTGAGCAGGGGGTTCCCTGAGACAGAAATCTAAACTCAGGGGGCCCCTTGCTCCTGCTCAATATTATTAAAAATACAGAAATGCTGCTTCATTACCATAGCGTATAGCCGCTAAGGTAATGAAGGGGTTAAGGCATAATAAAAAATTAATACATTCAATACATATTTTTCATGTCTGTGTTAAACTTCCCTGACTTCACTGTAATCTATGTAAAACCCCCTCCCCCTATTCTCTCTTTTAAAACTCCCTGCCTTCTCTCTAATCTATGTAAAACCCTCTCCCCCTATTCTCGCTTTTAAAACTCCCTGCCTTCTCTCTAATCTATGTAAACCCCCCTCCCCCTATTCTCGCTTTTAAAACTCCCTGCCTTCTCTCTAATCTATGTAAACCCCCTCCCCCTATTCTCGCTTTTAAAACTCCCTGCCTTCTCTCTAATCTATGTAAAAACCCCTCCCCCTATCCCCCTATTGTGTGTGTGCGTTAAGCTTCCCTGCAATCTATGTAAAAAAACCTCCCCCTATTGTGTGTGTGTGTTAAATCTGCCTGGCCTGTGTTTCTGAGTGCAGTGTACTGTATGTAAATGTGGGGAGGGGGATCCCGTGTAAATAATCACACCCACCTCCGCTACCCACATTAAAAAAAATCACACAGCATCCCCGCAATACATAAATAAATAAATAAATAAATACAAATAAATACATTTGAAATACATTTTTATTTATAGTGTAGATGTGCAGGGGGTCTCCGGAGCTGAACCGCGTTGGTTTCAGGTCTGGGGACCCCCTGCTCCCCGAGATACAGCCCCCTTTATGAGGTGCCGGTATCCCTCTGCTTGGTTTAAAGGTCCCGACCACGTGATCGCGGCCTGTAAACCAAGCAGAGCAGAGGGATACCGGCACCCCCTAAAGGGGCCTGTATCTCGGGGAGCAGGGGGTCCCCAGACCTGAAACCAGTGCGGTTCTGCTCTGGAGACCCTCTGCACATCTACACTATCAATAAAAATGTATTTTAAATGTATTTATTTATATTCATTTATTTATTTAGATTTATTTATTAATTGTGCTGTTGCTGCAAGTCCTAAACTCACACCAAGGGCCAAACACCCCCCTCACCCCCAATAAAAAAAATTCACGCACAGCAGCCCCACAATTAATAAATAAATCTAAATAAATAAATAAATACATGAAGAGAAATAAATATACAGTATACTGTATATATATACTGGATATATATACAGTATATATATATAATAACAATATGTACATACACACACACTGTAAATCTCCCTTCCTGCTGTCAGTGCAGTGTATGTAAATGTGGGGAGGGGGGGGACCCAATGTGCATACTGTGAGGTCTAACCACCCTCACCCCCTACCCACATACCGTTACCCCCCCCCCCATCCTGGCCATGGCCCCTCCGCTTCTGCAAAACAGACACAAAAATTAAAACATACAAAGTAATGTCCCCTAACCCCTTAATCACCATAGCGTTTATTAACCGCTACAGTCATGAAGGGGTTAACCCACCCTCACCCACCACTCGGGACGCCTACATACCCTCCCACACTAACCCCCCCCCCCCGTGAGGCCTAACCACCCAGTCAGTACCCACAAGGGAGGCCTACCCACATACCATTGGGGAAACACCCCACCCCCAGTACCCACACTAAAAACAGTACAATGACCCACAATAAACAGCATTCTATTTATTAAATACATTACCCACCCCCTGTGTCCCCCCCATAAATACAAGATTTATCCTTTTACATACAGGGTTCATAACGCAGCCCCACGCTAGTCCCCGGTGGGCTGGCATGGCACCTGGACAGACCTACAGTTTACCAGCAGCATTCCACAGGTTCTGGAGGCCTGCTGGTGGATCCTGCCAGCACCATGGCCCTCAGGTGGTCTCCTTGGGTCACCGTGGGCCACAATTGGGTCCCCACGGTAGGCCCAAGGATGTCTGGGAGCCCCGGGTCAAACCCACAGGTGTCTGCGGGGCCTCGGGTGGTTCCCATGGGGGTCTGGGGAACTCACGGGTGCTCACTACGGGTCCGCGGTGCCCCCACAGAAGTGGGACCTAACATCATCATCCCCGCACCTACGGGTCGGAGGTGCCCCACAGAAGTGGGACCACACATCGTCATGCCCGCAGACTACGGGTCGGAGGTGCCCCCACAGAAGTGGGACCACACATCGTCATGCCCGCATGTGTCACCCGTGGAACCACCAGCCTGCTACCCATGGGATACCAGAGGATTCCCCGCGGGTGGTCTCCAGAGGTCCCACGCAAAAACCACGGAACAAACCCTGAATGTAAAAAAAATAAACCAAAATAAACCTGGCCTATACAGTACATTCAATACATACACCCTCCCCCCCAACACCTACAGTACAATAATGTGCAAAATAACTATTATCCAGATATGGATAATAGATTAATTGCCCATTATTAAAAACATTAACTAGCATATACAAATAAATAAAGTACTACTGACCTCATCAATACGAAGTGTCCGTTGCCAGCAAAATCCTTGTCTTGTCCACAACATACATAGCAAATACAAAGCCAATACATTGCAATTACATTCAGATATCAATTAACCCTTTAAACACCTTATCAGATAAAAACCGCAAAGGTGATTAAGGTGTTAAGCTACACAGGCCTGATACCCACCCTCACCCATGAATTTGTACTGTGGCTTCATCATGCAACTATATATATATACTGTATATATATACAGAGAGACAGAGAGAAAGAGAGAGAGATATATACAGTATATATATATATATATATATATATATATATATATATATATATATATATATATATATATATATATACACACGTTATATACACACCCATGATAAACCAATATACAGTACAAATAAATGTAGAAGGGTTATCAAAAGCATACTGCCCTACAACCAAGTAAACAAAAATCAAAAGCCAATACATTGCAATTACACTAAGATATCAATTAACCCCTTAAACACCTTATCAAATAATAACCGCAAAGGTGATTAAGGGGTTAAGCCACACCGGCCCGATACCCACCCTCACCCATGAATTTGTACTGTGGCTTCATCATGCAACTATATATATATATATATATATATATATATATATATATATATATATATATATATATATATATATATATATATATATATATATATATATATATACACACGTTATTTACACACCCATGATAAACCAATATACAGTACAAATAAATGTAGAAGGCACTGTCCTACAACCAAAAGCACTGTCCTACAACCAAACACTTCTCCATACATACACACTAAATTAAAATCAATTTCCTTTAATATTCATAACTGATCTCTCAATCTAAATCATCACTAAACCTCTGAAAAGCCATTAAACAACTTACATTCCAATATAAATGATGCCTAAATATCTATGCACCATATACATTCTGCAAGTAAACAAAACTCAAATAGCAATCATTATTTACATCCCTAAACAATTCACACTAGATCCCGAACAATAAAACCATTAACAAATTCATGCCTAGAGCAGAACAATTAAGCCTTTGAAAAAATATAAGTACCGACAAAAATACAACCTTTACAAACCAAGCCTATCCCTGACCTTCCTCAAACACACAATAGAATACCAAGGAATACATCTATCTAATTTTAAAATACTTTAAACTCACAATAAAGCATACTGTAGCAGCATACACAAAATAATTTAAAACACATCTAATCCAGCTTTTAAAACAACATCATTTCTTACCCTGTACTGTACTGTATGTATATATCTCTCTAGACATATATACATACATACATACATACATACAGTGGCAAGAAATGATATACCACAAAAAAAAAATACACATGTTTGTTAAAAAACCTTTTGAAAAAATTAACAAGTTAAATAAAATACATTTCTTTACTGTAGTTCACTTACCATTACTTGCCCCCACCGACGCACGTTGCGCAGCTTACTCATGAACCAATCCACGATCAGGAACCCATAAAATAATAAACCAGAAAATAATAAACATTAAACTAAAAATCCAAACCAATCCACGGGTCTTCTATCTGTAATCCATCTTCATCTGTGTTCTTCTTTCTTCTATCTCCTTCCAGCGGGGCGGGGCGGGGTCTTCTCCCCGTCTGCGGCCACGCCCTGGTCTTCTTTCTTGGCCGGAGGTCCTTCCTCCGCGGCGTCTGGCTTCAAAATGAGACGACATAGGCTTTTAAAGGCCTATGACGTCACATTTTGCGTCCTGGTTCCCACGGTCCTGATTGGACCGTGAAAACCATGTGTTTTGGCCGACAAAAAAAAAATGATGACATCACTTAAAGGGAATGAAAGCACAGCCAATCAGAATGGCTTTGCTTCAATTGCCTTTAAGATGACGTCATGAAAAGGCACATGGCCGTCCTCACATGTTATGGTAGCCAATCAGAGTAGGGATGGAGTTCCCACGCTCTGATTGGCTACCATACCATGTGAGGGCGGCCATGTGCCTTTTCATGACGTCATCTTAAAGGCAATTGAAGTAAAGCCATTCTGATTGGCTGTGCTTTCATTCCCTTTAAGTGACGTCATCATTTTTTTTTCCGGCCAAAACACATGGTTTTCACGGTCCAATCAGGACCGTGGGAACCATGACGCAAAATGTGACGTCATAGGCCTTTAAAAGCCTATGTCGTCTAATTTTGAAGCCAGACGCCGCGGAGGAAGGACCTCCGGCCAAGAAAGAAGACCAGGGCGTGGCCGCAGACGGGGAGAAGACCCCGCCCCGCCCCGCTGGAAGGAGATAGAAGAAAGAAGAACACAGATGAAGATGGATTACAGATAGAAGACCCGTGGATTGATTTGGATTTTTAGTTTAATGTTTATTATTTTCTGGTTTATTATTTTATGGGTTCCTGATCGTGGATTGGTTCGTCAGTAAGCTGCACAACGGGAGTCGTGGGGGCAAGTAATGGTAAGTGAACTACAGTAAAGAAATGTATTTTATTTAACTTGTTAATTTTTTCAAAAGGTTTTTTAACAAACATGTGTATTTTTTTTTTGTGGTATATCATTTCTTGCCACTGTATGTATGTATGTATATATGTCTAGAGAGATATATACATACAGTACAGTACAGGGTAAGAAATTATGTTGTTTTAAAAGCTGGATTAGATGTGTTTTAAATTATTTTGTGTATGCTGCTACAGTATGCTTTATTGTGAGTTTAAAGTATTTTAAAATTAGATAGATGTATTCCTTGGTATTGTATTGTGTGTTTGAGGAAGGTCAGGGATAGGCTTGGTTTGTAAAGGTTGTATTTTTGTCGGTACTTATATTTTTTCAAAGGCTTAATTGTTCTGCTCTAAGCGTGAATTTGTTAATGGTTTTATTGTTCGGGATCTAGTGTGAATTGTTTGGGGATGTAAATAATGATTGCTAATTGAGTTTTGTTTACTTGCAGAATGTATATGGTGCATAGATATTTAGGCATCATTTATATTGGAATGTAAGTTGTTTAAATGGCTTTTCAGAGGTTTAGTGATGATTTAGATTGAGAGATCAGTTATGAATATTAAAGGAAATTGATTTTAATTTAGTGTGTATGTATGGAGAAGTGTTTGGTTGTAGGACAGTGCTTTTGATAACCTTTCTACATTTATTTGTACTGTATATTGGTTTATCATGGGTGTGTATATAACGTGTGTATATATATATATATACTGTATATCTCTCTCTCTCTCTCTCTCTTTCTCTCTGTCTCTCTGTATATATATACAGTATATATATAGTTGCATGATGAAGCCACAGTACAAATTCATGGGTGATGTTGGGTATCGGGCCTGTGTGGCTTAACCCCTTAATCACCTTTGCGGTTATTATCTGATAAGGTGTTTAAGAGGTTAATTGCTATCTGAATGTAATTGCAATGTATTGGCTTTGTATTTGCTATGTATGTTGTGGACAAGACAAGGATTTTGCTGGCAACGGACACTTCGTATTGATGAGGTCAGTAGTACTTTATTTATTTGTATATGCTAGTTAATGTTTTTAATAATGGGCAATTAATCTATTATCCATATCTGGATAATAGTTATTTTGCACATTATTGTACTGTAGGTGTTGGGGGGGAGGGTGTATGTATTGAATGTACTGTATAGGCCAGGTTTATTTTGGTTTATTTTTTTTACATTCAGGGTTTGTTCCGTGGTTTTTGCGTGGGACCTCTGGAGACCACCCGCGGGGAATCCTCTGGTATCCCATGGGTAGCAGGCTGGTGGTTCCACGGGTGACACATGCGGGCATGACGATGTGTGGTCCCACTTCTGTGGGGGCACCTTCGACCCGTAGTCTGCGGGCATGACGATGTGTGGTCCCACTTCTGTGGGGGCACCTCCGACCCGTAGGTGCGGGGATGATGATGTGTGGTCCCACTGCTGTGGGGCACCGTGGACCCGTAGTGAGCACCCGTGAGTTCCCCAGACCCCCATGGGAACCACCCGAGGCCCCGCAGACACCTGTGGGTTTGACCCGGGGCTCCCAGACATCCATGGGCCTACTGTGGGAATCCAATTGTGGCCCACGGTGACCCATGGAGACCACCTGAGGGCCATGGTGCTGGCAGGATCCACCAGCAGGCCTCCAGAACCTGTGGAATGCTGCTGGTAAACTGTAGGTCTGTCCAGGTGCCCTGCCAGACCACCGGGGACTAGAGTGGGACTGCGTTATGAACCCTGTATGTAAAAGGATAAATCTTGTATTTATGGGGGGGCACAGGGGGTGGGTAATGTATTTAATAAATATAATGCTGTTTATTGTGGGTCATTGTACTGTTTTTATTGTGGGTACTGGGGGTGGGGTGTTTCCCCAACGGTATGTGGGTAGGCCTCCCTTGTGGGTACTGACTGGGTGGTTAGGCCTCACGGGGGGGGAGGGTTAGTTTGGGAGGGTATGTAGGCATCCTGAGTGGTGGGTGAGGGTGGGTTAACCCCTTCATGACTGTAGCAGTTAATAACCGCTATGGGGATTAAGGGGTTGGGGGACATTACTTTGTATGTTTTAATTTTTGTGACTGTTTTGCAGAAGCGGAGGGGCCATGGCCAGGATGGGGGGGGTAACGGTATGTAGGTAGGGGGTGAGGGTGGTTAGACCTCACAGTATGCACATTGGGTCCCCCCCTCCCCACATTTACATACACTGCACTGACAGCAGGGAGGGAGATTTACTGGTAACAGAAACATCTCTCTGCCTTCAGTGTAATCTGTTTAAAGCCCCCTCCCCCCTAATGTGTGTTTCTGTAAAATCTCTCTCCCTTCAGTGTAATCTGTTTAACAGAAACATTAGGGGGGAGGGGGCTTTAGGCCTTTACATCTCTCTCCCTTCAGTGTAATCTGTTTAACAGAAACATTAGGGGGGAGGGGGCTTTAGGCCTTTACATCTCTCTCCCTTCAGTGTAATCTGTTTAACAGAAACATTAGGGGGGAGGGGGCTTTAGGCCTTTACATCTCTCTGCCTTCAGTGTAATCTGTTTAACAGAAACATTAGGAGGGAGGGGGCTTTAAACAGATTACACTGAAGGCAGGGAGATACAGGGAATGTACTGTATTGTTCATCATGTATTTTGTTTATTGCAATGCTGTGTATAAAGTATAAGGTTTTTTACAATTAGATAGATGTAATCCTTGGTATTGTAAGAGTTAGCTTTGGTTTTAAATTGTGTTTTCTGGTTGGTACTTACAGAATATATTGATTTTTGTTTACTTGATTGGTTAAAATAGTTGACTTTTTTGGAAGTGTTTGTATTTACTGGTAGAGTAGCTTGCGATTATATTGTTAACATTCATTTGCAGAATGTATATGGTGCATAGATTTTGTGCATCATTTATACAATGTAAATGCAATGTACTGTGTGGATTGGAATGTTATGTTTTATATTGTAAAATCAGTTAGGATTATTAAATGGATTATTATTATTATTGTCTGTATTGAGAAGCGTTATCTGTAGGACAGTATGATTTTGATAACCATTCTACATGTATTTGTATATTGGTTCATCATGTGTGTATATGTACTGTATACTGTATATATATATATATATATATATATATATATATATATATATATATATATATATATATGGAAACACAAAAAAGAAAACCTCTAAAGTAGCACTCAGACAAATGTTTGCAAAGAATAAAAGGGGTACTTTAATTAAATTTGAAAAAAATAACAGACATACAAACAACTAACTGGAGAGCCTGCCTGACTAACGAATAAAAAGAAAACCAATGGACAGGAAAAAGCAAAAAAGCATAGAATGCAACACAAAATAATAGACCCAAAAAAATAAAAATATGATGCCCTTAAGAAACTGGCTTTCTGTGGGAACAAAAGTTCCCGCAACAAAGCAATATAGACCGGCCGGTCACCACATGTATAAGAGACCAAAGAACATCACAGGTCTACATATATAAGCATAAAGAAATACACAAAAAATAACGTAAATGTTATGCTGATAGCAGTAAAAAATGTCACTAAGTGGGCTAATTTTAATTTTTGCTGCTGTTGATCCTGCCTGCCTTTGCCTTATTTTTGGATAACTAATCAAGTCCTATATCTTTGGACTTTCTCAGTGGACTGTGCTGTGCTGATCTATGTATGCAGTATCTTTACATCAAGGAGCTGAGTATCTTGGGTTATTTTATCCCTCCCTGTTTTTGTTTCCCATCTGCTTTAATATATGTATTTGGGTCACTAAATATACATACTTATATGTCTCCTTTGCCCTAGCATCACCTGAGTTGCGATAGGTTTATACTTTGCTAGTGACATTTTTTACTGCTATCAGCATAACACTTACGTTATTTTTTGTGTATTTCTTTATGCTTATATATGTAGACCTGTGATGTTCTTTGGTCTCTTATACATGTGGTGACCGGCCGGTCTATATTGCTTTGTTGCGGGAACTTTTGTTCCCACAGAAAGCCAGTTTCTTAAGGGCATCATATTTTTATTTTTTTGGGTCTATTATTTTGTGTTGCATTCTATGCTTTTTTGCTTTTTCCTGTCCATTGGTTTTCTTTTTATTCGTTAGTCAGGCAGGCTCTCCAGTTAGTTGTTTGTATGTCTGTTATTTTTTTCAAATTTAATTAAAGTACCCCTTTTATTCTTTGCAAACATTTGTCTGAGTGCTACTTTAGAGGTTTTCTTTTTTGTGTTTCCATATTCATTTCTTTCCTCTAGCACCACCTACAGCTTATACCTCTGCTATAACTATTTCAGATATATTTTTCTGATTTAGGTAGGTTTTGACTCTGCTTTATTTATTGGTAGTGATGCGATATTCGCTTCTTTGTGTATACTATATATATATATATATCTATATATATATATATATATATATATATATATATATATATATATATATATATATATATATATATATATATATATATATATATATATATATATATATATATCTATGTATACTATCTGTATATATATATATATATGTGTGTGTATACAGTGTATATATATACACAGTATATACTGTATATGTATAGGGATTGTTATTATACATATACTGTATATATATCCAGTATATATATACAGTATACTGTATATTTATTTCTCTTCATGTATTTATTTATTTATTTAGATTTATTTATTAATTGTGGGGCTGCTGTGCGTGAATTTTTTTTATTGGGGGTGAGAGGGGTGTTTGGCCCTTGGTGTGAGTTTAGGACTTGCAGCAGCAGCAGCACAATTAATAAATAAATCTAAATAAATAAATGAATA
This sequence comes from Ascaphus truei, assembly GCF_040206685.1. Classification (NCBI taxonomy): domain Eukaryota; kingdom Metazoa; phylum Chordata; class Amphibia; order Anura; family Ascaphidae; genus Ascaphus; species Ascaphus truei. The sequence goes on along the minus strand of NC_134484.1, from coordinate 218,534,471 downwards.
TAAATAAATACATTTAAAATACATTTTTATTGATAGTGTAGATGTGCAGAGGGTCTCCAGAGCAGAACCGCACTGGTTTCAGGTCTGGGGACCCCCTGCTCCCCGAGATACAGGCCCCTTTAGGGGGTGCCGGTATCCCTCTGCTCTGCTTGGTTTACAGGCCGCGATCACGTGGTCGGGCCCTTTAAACCAAGCAGAGGGATACCAGCACCCCCTAAAGGGGGCTGTATCTCGGGGAGCAGGGGGTCCCCAGACCTGAAACCAACACGGTTCAGCTCCGGAGACCCCCTGCACATGTACACTATCAATAAAAATGTATTTCAAATGTATTTATTGTCATTTATTTATTTAGATTTATTTATTTATTTTTTGGCGGCTGCTGTGTGTGTGTATTTTTTTTATTGTGGGTAGTGGGGGTGGGTGAATGGGGTATTAGCCCCAACGGTGCTTGTTTAGGGCTTGCGGGGGGGTAGCGGGAGGGCTTAACCCCTTCATGACCGTAGCGGTATTAACTGCTACGGTCGTGAAGGGGTTAAGTGCACCCGCAACCCCCCCGCAAGTCCTAAACTCACACCAAGGGCCAAATACCCCCCTCACCCATCCCCACTACGCATAATAAAGCGGGCACTGTGGGTTAACCCCTTCATTGCCTTAGCGGCTATCCGCTATGGTAATGAAGCAGCATTTCTGTATTTTTAATAATATTGAGCAGGAGCAGGGGGGGTCCCTGAGCATTAATTTCTGGCTCAGGGAACCCCCTGCTCACTGTACAATATTATTAAAATACAGAAATGCTGCTTCTTTACCATAGCGCATAGCCGCTAAGGTAAAGAACGAGTGTTTATTTATACTGTATACTGTATGTGTTTTATTGATACTGTACATGTGCAGAGGGTCTCCAGAGCAGAACCGCATTGGTTTCAGGTCTGGGGACCCCCTGCTCCCCGAGATACACCCCCCTTTAGGGGGTGCCGGTATCCCTCTGCTCTGCTTGGTTTACAGGCCGCGATCACGTGGTCGGGCCCTTTAAACCAAGCAGAGGGATATCAGCACCCCCGGCACCTCATAAAGGGGGCTGTATCTCGGGTACCAACGCGGTTCAGCTCCGGAGACCCCCTGCACATCTACACTATCAATAAAAATGTATTTCAAATAATTTTTAATGTGCGGATGTTTGCGCAGAGAGAGAGCAGCGGATCTCTCTCTGCTGCAAACACATCTCGCCCCCGCCGCCCATACAGTAGTATCATTTATGTATGTGCATATACAGTACTGTATGTGTACAGTACTGTATGTTAGGGCTTATAGGGGTTGTTGTTATACAGTATATATATATATATATATATATACTGTGTATATACAGTACTGTATATATATATAGTGCATTACAATTCATGAATTTATGCCATCTGGTGGACACGCGTAGCATTGCAGCCTATTAAATCCTGATCATTATCATTTAACCGATCAGGCCCCCGTCAGCCAGGCATGAACCGTGGCTGGGAAGGCAAACGCAACGGGGCTTGTCAGAGGTGAGGAGCGGCGCATTCCAGGTATCTGCCAGGTACAAACTGGGCATTTGCTCGAATAAAGTGTGTCGCAGCAGTACATGAGCAACAAAAAATTTATTTTTTGAGTATGGATAGCAATTTACCTGCAGCAATACCAAAGTTACAAACCACATGATATAACTCTATTGCAGTTAATAACCTTTAAGAAATAGTAACATAATACTCAGTATATCACCTGCTATACTCTTTTCCTTGGGGACCTCATGGATTATTATTGTGTTATATCACATAGGACTCTCTAATATATGTACATACAGTACCTGTGATGTTTTGTGATTTTTGCAACTGAATCTGAATGTATGTTTTATTCCCTAGGTTGGTACCTTATTTCAGTTCATTTCATCTGTACTGCATGTTGGCATTTACCCTTAGGGTTATTTGTATTATTTCTGAAATATTGTTTAAATGTTGTTAGGTTACTAGTCTCCTCCACTATTTATTTAGATTTTAGTATTGACAAATGTATATTAGGTAAATATATATCATGGAGAAACGGCTTCAGGAATTAATTGCACGGGTTTACTGATTTTCCGTAAATTAAAATATGTTTTTAGCACTGTTAGGAATCTGATTTCTCAGCGCTGTCCACGCAACACACAGGGAGACTCAGGGGGTGCAGCGCAACCTCCGCTTACCTGCCTCCACAGGCCGTCAGATCCTCCGTCGCCACAGGGTCCATCCCCTCGGCGGTTCCGCTGCTCCTCCTCCTTCTTATTGGCAGGCGCGGGTCCTCTGTGCCACGTGCACACGTGTGTCCTCCTCCTATGTTGGTCGCGTGCACACGCAGCTTACAGAGCGTGCGCCCAGCATCCACTCTTCTACTTCCACTCCTGCTATGAGACTCCGCCCCCGTACACTGCACAGGTGTAATTGAGTACTACCAGTGCTCACCTGGGTTATATCAGCCACACCAATCCAGAGAGGCTTCCTGCAGTCCTCCTGACCCGCCCCCATCCCTGATTGGTCAGCCCAGCCTTATCTAGCATCTTTGAGCCCTCACTCATCGCTCGACATAGTCTATGTATGGAAGTGTTTGGTGTTCTCTCGGTTACTACAGGTTTTGACACGGCTTGGACGACTGCCCCCTTTGGCTCTTGACTTCAGCTCTCCTTAGACTACGTATACTCTGGCATCCCACAATCACGGCTTGGACTTAAACCTTCCTCATCTCTCCGCTCCCTGACCTCGGCAAGGCAATCACTATTCTACTCCTATACCCGGTACCGGCAATTATTGTCTATGTTACTTACATCTGGCCTGGCAATGCTTAATACCACACTCCGGACACTCTCGCTTTGCTGCGGAGGAGTGTATTCCTACCTCCCCATCAGCACAGGTGATGGGTATGGTCTGCGGGCAGCACCGGCATAACAAGCACTTGATGATGGTTCTACCAGTCACCCGATTCCTTGGCCATCCACAGAAACATGAGTTTTCTCAATTCTGTAGATGTTTCAGCGAGATGACCTACAGTAGACACTGAGAAAACATGGCAGAGACTACAGTACCTGTAAGACTCTATGATATTTGAACAAGGTAGATCCAAGAATGATCATAAAAAGAGCCCCTCAAAAAATGCACTGTATGTTAATTATGTTAGTGTATAGGACAATGTACAGTGTATATCCGTGAGATTCAATATCTCCCTGAGGGCTAGTCTCAGGACCAATATATAAGCCACTTAGATCAAAAATAATAAAACTTTAATACATCAATGGTAAATACACAGACAATTATTATTTAGAATCAAATACATAAAAATCCCCATAGTGGAGTGGCAGCGGGATAATATGCTGGATAGGTATGTTATACCTCAAATGTGTAAGTAACACAGGTAACACATATGTGTAAGTTTGTAACTGTGACTATTGTCCATATTAGCTAATTTCCAGAATAAATAAACACCTTCCTAGATCATTGATATAATGGATACTTGCTATATGGTATATATGGCTAACTCATAGTTCAGCATATATTATTATCCAATAGGTGTCTAGCAATATCTGTATCTAAATATACCTCTGATACATCTGTGTACCGCTAGATGCAGTACAATTAGTACAAATGTTGTATTCATAAATGTATACCTACAGTAAATACACTTGTTAGTGGCAGTAGTATATCGAGCCACTAGACCCAACTCCATAATGATTTTACCTTAAACCTATTGGACTATATACAGTAGAGGCAACGTTTATTCTAACATTTGCCGTAAACTAGCCGGGTTACATTCTGGGTATGTGCTGGGTATGTGCTGGGTATGTTCTGGGCTAGTTTGAGGCACGTTTAAGGCATTTCTGCATTGACTAACGACCCATAGGATTAACACAGCAGGGATCCCTGGCATTCCAATTCAGTTTGAATGGGACTGCCAGGGACCCCCGCTGTTAATCTGATAGGCCATTAATCAATGCAAAAATGCTGGGGCTAGTTTAAGGAAATGTATTCAGAATGTACCTGGGTGTACCTCGGTCTTTTGGGGAATTGCCACTGGTTTTTGTTAGAATAATCGCTGCCTCTACTGTAGAATACAAAAAAGACACAAGAAGTCTCAAAAACGAGCACTCAAAAAATCCCCGAAAAAAATGATATTTTAATGTCCTCAATTATAACAAACTAAAACATGATAAAAACACAAAGCAGAACCCTGAAATAGCCTAAGTGACTACATATAACCTATGGCCCATATACAAAATCTAAACCTAGACATAAATATCAAGCTATTGCAAGAGAAGTATCAGGTGAGATCCCAGGGAAACTACTGCACCGACACACTTTATTCGAGCAAATGCCTGATTTGTACCTGGCAGATACCTGGAATCCGCCGCTGCTCACCTCTTGCATGCTGCGTTGCGTTTGCCTTCCCAGCCACGGTTCATGCCTGGCTGACGGGGTCCTGATCTGTTAAATGATAACGAGAAGAATTTACTAGGCTGCAATGTTTCGTTTGTCCACCAGATGGCATAAACTCATGACTTAAGTAATGTGTGGGCTTTGCAGGTTGTTTCGTTTACAAAAAAAGATACTTTATCCCAGTACAGTATGCTACAGTATTGTAACTTGTCCTTGAGACTGAAGGAAGAGTTGCAAAAAATGTATCAATTTAGGCTTTACTGCACCGACACACTTTATTCGAGCAAATACCCAGTATGTACCTGGCAGATACCTGGAATGCACCGCTCCTCACCTCTGACAAGCCCCGTTGCGTTTGCCTTCCCAGCCTGGGTTCATGCCTGGCTGACGGGCGGCTTATCTGTTAAATGATAATGATTAGGATTTAATAGGCTGCAATGCTTCGCGTGTCTACCAGATGGCATAAATTCATGAATTGTAATGCAGTATATATATATATACTGTGCAGTATTGAAGCCAGCGGGAATAAAATGCTTCAATCCCTGCCTGGAAAATAACCCAATGCACTCGGGCAGAAAACAGTCACAAACCTCAATACACCCGGGTATACCCGAATTCGTGGGACTAGCCGAGCTCGAATAAAGTGTGTCGCCAGTGTACATACAGTACTGTATTAAATAAAGACAAAGATCATTTTCGCTTACACTATTCTACAGAGACATGAGTGTTCAAGTGGAGCCCGCTTTCCAAAAACCTGACAGAAGTTATGCTTATTTGATATGGGCCGCTATTAATGCAACAGAGGATAAGATGGCAACAGTTGTTCAAATTTATCAGTATTTTATCGAAAACTATGACTTTTACAGATTTTCTTGTCCGGGATGGGAAGGGAGCAAAGATAGCAGGGATACACCAAGAAAAATAAAAAATAAATGCATACAATAGTGTAATAAGTTCTTTTCAATCTGGATAAAACATGTATGTCTTGGCTCTATAGCAATGCCTACTTACAGCAGGTCAAAAGGTAAAAAGCATTGATCTACACAGCAGGTAGAAAGGTGTCAGGATCTTCAGGAACAACAGCCCAGGTTTACAGCATAAGAAATCAGCACCTCAGCTCAGACGTCAGTAGATGTGAGTGGATCAGAGACATGCAAAAGAAAGGCAGACCATAGTGTCGATCGTGCATAAAATTTATATAAACAAACAACAAATTTTAGGAATTGTACTCACATTGTGTACATAATCATAGTTCACATAAGGCTTTACTTGAGGCAAATGGAGTGCTGGTTCAGTGTGGAGCAGCTCACCGGGGATCTTCTCCTTAGACTCACAACAGACCGGGTGGGAGATGGCGTCTGACGTCACATCCGCTGTTGGGGTGACGGCATCCGGTCTTGGAGGCAAACGGTGGGGGAACTCAGCAACTCTGAAGCCTTCAGTAGAAAGAGCAGCTGCAGCAATGAAAGTGGCTCTACGCGTTTCGTCGTACTAGACAACTTCCTCAGGAGCAATGAATAATTCTCAAATGAGTTGTGGGTTTATATATACTAAACAATTGAACAAATAAGCAATTAACCAATTTAATATAACAATTATATAATTGAAAATTTAAAAGATACACTGGTTCTCCAATAAATAGGTACATAACTCAGTGTTCAAAAACGGCGCAGTGTTAATACAAATAGGCATTTAAAACAACATCTAAGTAAATGAAATATCTAAGTAAATAAAATTCAGGATCTAATCATGATGATATTCTAGGTATTTATAGGGAGCCATAACTAATTGGTTCTTATGTACTCACAGAGCAAAAACGAGGGAGAGAGAGGGGAGAAGAATATAAGAGTGAATTAGTAACATATTAGTAACATATTAAGATTGATTAAAATATACACTTATATGTATCAAAAGTAATAAAAAGTAATAAAAATATAAATATACATAAAATATATATAAATATAAAAAAACCTTTGTTCATTTAGTAAGTGACCCAATATTGATAATAAAAGGCACCTGACATATAGCTAATGTCAGTGGGAGAGGTCGCAGAAAGGATATACAGAGATAAGGGGCCCGAGCAGACCGTGCATTAGATAAGAAATGGGATAATCTCAAATTCTGCATTAAGCCCATTTGGCATTAATGTTTTTAATTTGTGTATCCAATACATCTCACGTCTGCTCAGATCTACATCTCTGCTGCGACCCCTCCAGTGTTGTCGCACATGCTCAATGGCAGTGAATTTTAGTCCTTTAGTATTGGAATTGTGGTACTTAGCAAAATGTTTGGACACACTATGCGTTAGTATGCTTCTCCTAATATTGCTGAGGTGTTCTACAATACGTGTTCTGATGGCTCTTTTAGTTTTTCCCACGTATTGTAGTCCACAGGGGCATTCTAATAGGTATATGACATAGTCACTATAACAATTCATATATTGCTTTATTTTAAAGTGTTCTTTGGTTACATTACACATAAAGTTCTTTTTGTCTGTCTGTTTATGTTCACATGCCTTGCACATTGTGCAACCAAAGAAGCCCTCCAGATTCTGAAGCCATCCTTTATTTGTTGTTTCTATCTTTTTTAGGGCACTTGGAGCGACAATACTCTTCAGATTTTGTGCTTTTTTAAAAATTATTCTTGGGTTCTCTGGGAGTGTGCTATTTAAAATTGGGTCACTCTTTAAAACATGCCAATGTTTTCGAATAATTTTACCAATATTGCTGGCATCTTTATTGTAAGTTGTCAGAAAAGCTGTGTCAAATACATTGTTTTTTACTAATGGTGTTGTTTCTTTTTTAGGTTCTAATAAATCTTTTCTATCCAGGTTTTTCGCTTTATTGAACGCAGTGTCTAAAATTTCTTTCTTATAGTTCTTTTGTTTAAAGCGTGACTCCAAAGTTTTGCATTGTTCTTCAAATACAGTTTCTTCCGTGCAATTCCTACGCATTCTTCTAAATTGGCTATAGGGGACATTATCCATCCACTGGTGATGATGGCAACTTGAACGCAAAATATAATTGTTGCTGTCTACATTTTTAAAAAACGATTTGGTTTTAAGAAGACCCTCTTCAATATATATCACCAGATCTAAATAATTGATCGAAGACTTACTTGAAGTCGAGGTGAATTGTAAATTCATGGTATTGTTATTCAGACCTGCTATATAGTCGTCTAGGTCTGTTTGGTCACCCTGCCAAATTAATATAATATCGTCAATGTAGCGCCGCCATAGGACAACACCCTCCCCCAGCATGCCATTGGGCCAGATGTTTTGGTCCTCCCAAAAACCCATGAATAGGTTTGCATAGCTGGGGGCAAATTTCGTTCCCATGGCGGTGCCACATTTCTGTAAATAAAAGGTGTCTTCAAACAGAAAAAAGTTTTTTTCCAAAATAAAAGCTATAGTTTCCAGAATAAAGTCTGTCTGAGATATATGCAATTCTGGATCTTTTTCTAGGAAGTATTTTACAGCTTCACAGCCCAAAGAGTGTCTAATGGATGTGTATAACGAAGACACATCTATAGTGGCTAGGATGTAGTCCTCTTTCCAAACTATTTTGTCTAATATCTGTAATATTTCTGTTGTGTCTTTAAAATAAGATTTAAGATGTTTGACATAATCTTGCAAAAATGAGTCTATGTAGGCAGATAGATTTGAGGTGAGGGAGTTTATTCCGGAGATGATTGGTCTTCCCGGGGGATTTATAAGACTCTTGTGAATTTTAGGAAGTAAATAAAAGATGGGAATCTGTGATGTTTCATTAAATAAAAATTTGAACTCCGGGTCTGAGAGAATCCCTGAGTCTTTCCCCTTATCTAACAGTAATTTCAATTCAGTAGTGAATGTTTTTAATGGATTTCTCTTCAGAATTTCATAAGTTAGAGGGTCTCCCAACAGACGATGAGCTTCTTTCAGATAATCTTCCCTATTCATAATAACAACTCCCCCACCTTTATCAGCTTGTTTTATAATAATATCTGGGTTTTCTGTTATCTCATCTAGTGCTATTTTTTCTTCTTTTGTTATATTACTCCTAATTTTGGATTTGGTGTTTTTTGTCAAATTTTCAAAATCTTTAGTAATTAGGTTATAGAAGACTTCTAAATAATTCCCCTTATAATAAGTTGGATAAAATGTAGACTTATTTCTTAGGTTGGAGTGCTTAAATTTTTCTGGTTCTTTAATAACTGGCGGATTTAAATTTGATTGTCTTGAGACAGCATCTTTACTTAAAAAGAACCTTTTCACAGTTAGCTTTCTGAGGTATTTGTTGGCGTCTAAAAAGAGCTCAAAATTATTTGGCCCTGTGGTCGGCGCAAAGGATAATCCTTTTGAAATTAAATTTTTTTGTGGTACAGAAAGTGTAATTGAACTTAAGTTAAAAATGCTACTATTTTCTTTAGAGTTACTACATTTCACTCTTTCTTTTTTCTTTCTTCTCCCCCGTTTGCCTCTTTGTTTATTTCCCCTTTGGGCTGAGAGAGTCTGTCTTCGATCTCCTGAAGTGGGGCAAAGGAGTTTGGTATTTCCCAAACTTTGAGAGGATCTTCTAATTCTAAAAAATCACTTGATCCTGCTGCTTCAATGGGGGAACGTGATCTACTAGTTTGGTGCTTTCTTCTAGATTGACTTCTATCTCTCTCTTTTCTCCTTTCCTCTCTTTCTCTTCTTAGTTCTCTTTCTCTTTTTAATTCTTTTTCTTTGAGATATTCTCTATCCCTTGTCTCTCTATCTCTTAGTTCTCTCTCTTTAAGTTCACTCTTAATATCTTTTGATCTTTGATGTTCTCTTTCTCTTTGAGTTTCTCTCTCTCTATATGATTTCTCTCTTTGTTCTTTTTCTCTTAGTATTTCTCTCTCTCTATTTCTCTCCCTCTCTCTCAAACGTTCTCTCTCTCTATCTCTCTCCCTCTCTATTCTCTGTTCCCTCTCTCTCTCATGGGCTCTGTTTCTCTGATATTCCTGTTCTCTGTAATAATCCTTATCATTAGAACTTTTTGTATCTGCATTAGATGCATATGGTCTAAGTGAAGTATTTGATATAGGATATGTATTATCAGGTCTAGAGTCTCTATTTCCTTTCCATTGTGGATTAGGTCTATGATGAATATTAGTATTGGTATTATCCCTTTTATTAGCAGTATTGGCAGAATAAAGTTTATTTTGATCAGAAACTCTAAAATAATGGTCTCTTTTATAATTGTCTGGTAGGTAATTCCCTTTCTTTTTTTTCCATTCTCTTTGTTCTCCTTTCTGGTAATCTATTTCATCTCTTGTAAATTTAGTAGATTTATTAGTATAAAGATCATTTTCTAATTTGTCTATTTTCTTCTTCAGCTCACGATCTTTTATCTTAAATTCTGCCGTGTCTTCTAAGTGTGCTAATTTTTCTTCTATGATAGTGACTTCTTGATCAATTATTTTTAGCTTTTTCTTATGTTGATTGATTAAGGATTCCATTAGCTCAAACGAGCATTTGTCTATAATGGCATACCAGTTTTTGACAAACTCTTCATCATCTAAATTAGAAGATGGATTTTACAGATTTTCGCCAACTCCTCATTTGTGGAAGCGGGCAATAAGGAAAAGGTTATGTAGTGACCCCTGTTTTCACCGTATTGAGCCCCAATTTGTTGGAGGGTATTGGTGTGTGTCACAGGGTTTTTCCCGTATCTATGATAATGGAGGCGGCAAAAGGCGAAGGGTCGTGTTAAAACGAAATAAGAAGCGACAGTCCCTGCCAAGCAATGCGCCAGAACCAGAACCAGAACCAGAACCAGCAGCAGCACCAGCTTATCATGATGCCCCCGCCGTCGGTGACAACTCTGAGATGGATTTCGCAGACAGTTTTGATGAAGCTTGCATGTACCTAAGCGATTTCCCGCTGACTACAGGTGGGCTAGTCCCTCTGCAAACTATCGACGTGGGTGATGATGAAAGCTGGACTGGAAGTGGGCCGGCGCAAGCTGAATGGGAAATTTAGTAATACAGTATGGTGAGTACTGTATTTTTGCCGTATTATTTTGGTGGGGCTGGCTGGGTACTTCTTTAGGGGGCTGACCATTACTGTACATTAAAACTTTTCATTTTGTTTTTCCTCAGAAAAGAAAATGGCTAATGGGGGGATTTCGATGGATACAGTAATATTGTGCTGTACAGTATGCTGATGTTTTCCAGCCGAACAGTATACTGTGTAATAAACCCGAATAAATAAAATTATGCATTTATTCTACAGTACATGTTCAGTAAATTACTGCACATACTGGGGGCGAGATGTGTTTGCAGCAGAGAGAGATTTAATAATATTGTACAGTGAGCAGGGGGTTCCCTGAGACAGAAATCTAATCTCAGGGGACCCCCTGCTCCTGCACAATATTATTAAAAGTTCAGAAATGAGGCTTCATTAGCATAGCGTATAGCCGCTAAGGTAATGAAGGGGTTAAGGCATAATAACCAATAAATACATTCAATACACTACCCACTACCAATGGCAACCTCCGCTGCTGTACAGTAAAACAGAGAAAAAAATTAACACTTTCAAAGTAATGTCCCCTAACCCCTTAATCACCATAGCGGTTATTAACCGCTACAGTCATGAAGGGGTTAACGCACCCTCACCCACCACTCGGGACGCCTACTGTACATACCCTCCCACTCTAAACCCCCACCCCGTGAGGCCTAACCACCCTCAACCCTCACCCACTAACTACCCACAAGGGAGGCCTATCAACATACCGTTGGGGAACATTCCCCCCCCCACCCCCCACCCCCAGTCCCCGCAATCAAAACAATGCACAGCCCCACAATAAACAACATTCTATTTATTAAATACATTACCCACCCCCTGTGCCCCCCCCATAAATACAAGATTTATTCTTTTACATTCAGGGTCCATAACGCAGCCCCACGCTAGTCCCCGGTGGGCTGGCAGGGCACCTGGACAGACCTACAGTTTACCAGCAGCATTCCACAGGTTCTGGAGGCCTGCTGGTGGATCCTGCCAGCACCATGGCACCCAGGTGGTCTCCTTGGGTCACCGTGAGCCACAATTGTGTCCCTACGGTAGGCCCAAGGATGTCTGGGAGCCCCGGGTCAAACCCACAGGTGTCTGCGGGGCCTCGGGTGGTTCCCATGGGGGTCTGGGGAACTCACGGGTGCTCACTACGGGTCCGCGGTGCCCCCACAGAAGTGGGACCACACATCATCATCCCCACACCTACGGGTCGGAGGTGCCCCCACAGAAGTGGGACCACACATCGTCATGCCCGCAGACTACGGGTCCGCGGTGCCCCCACAGAAGTGGGACCACACATCATCATCCCCGCATGTGTCACCCGTGGAACCACCAGCCTGATACCCTTTAGGATACCCGAGGATTCCCGCGGGTGGTCTCCAGAGGTCCCACGCAAAACCACGGAAGTAACCCTGAATGTAAAAAAAATAAACCTGGCCTATACATTCAATACATACACCCTCCCCCCCAACACCTACAGTAAAATAATGTGCAAAATAACTATTATCCAGATATGGATAATAGATTAATTGCCCATTATTAAAAACATTAACTAGCATATACAAATAAATAAAGTACTACTGACCTCATCAATACGAAGTGTCCGACGCCAGCGCCTTCCTTCTCTTGCCCACACAAAACATAGCCAAAACCAAGCCAATACATTGCAATTACATTCAGATATCAATTAACCCCTTAAACACCTTATCGGATAATAACCGCAAAGGTAATTAAGGGGTTAAGCCACACAGGCACGATACCCACCCTTCACCCATGAATTTGTACTGTGGCTTCATCATGCAACTATATATATATATACTGTATATATATATACAGAGAGACAGAGAGAAAGAGAGAGAGAGAGATATATATACAGTATATATATATACAATATATATATATATATATATATATATATATATATATATATATATATATATATATATATATATATATATATACACACACGTAATATACACACCCATGATAAACCAATATACAGTACAAATAAATGTAGAAGGGTTATCAAAAGCATACTGCCCTACAACCAAACACGTCTCCATACAGACACTACATTAAAATCAATTTCCTTTAAAAATCCTAACTGATCTCACAAGCTACTGTACTGTATATGATCACAAACCAATGAAAAAAGTCACATTCCAAAATGCATAAAATCTATGCACCATACTGTATACATTCTGCAAATTAATCAACGTAAACAAAAATCAATTAGCAATCATTATTTAGATCCCTAAACATTTCACACTCAATCATGAACAATGAAACCATTAACAGATTCACGCCTAGAGCAGAACAATTAAGCCTTTGAAAAAATATAAGTACCGACAAAAATACAACCTTTACAGTACAACCAAGGCTATCTATCCCTGACCTTCCTCAAACACACAATACAATACCAAGGAATAATACATCTATCTAATTTTAAAATACTTTAAACTCACAAAATAATTAAAAACACATCTAATCCAGCTTTTAAAACATCATCATTTCTTACCCTGAATGTATACTGTACAGTATATCTCTCTAGACATATATATTGTACATACATACATACAGTGGCAAGAAATGATATACCACAAAAAAAAAAATACACATGTTAAAAAACCTTTTGAAATAATTAACAAGTTAAATAAAATACAATTCTTTACTGTAGTTCACTTACCATTACTTGCCCCCACCGACTCCCGTTGCCCAGCTTACTCACGAACCAATCCACGATCAGGAACCCATAAAATAATAAACCATTCAAAATAATAAACATTAAACTAAAAATCCAAATCAATCCACGGGTCTTCTACTTGTAATAGTGTACATCTTCATCTGTATTCTTCTTTCTTCTATCTCCTTCCGGGCGGGGCAGGGCGTGGTCTTCTTTCCATCATCGGCCACGCCCTTGTCTTTTTTCTTCTCCGGAGGTCCTTCCTCCGCGGCGTCTGGCTGCAAAATGAGACGACATAGGCTTTTAAAGGCCTATGACGTCACATTTTGCGTCATGGTTCCCACGGTCCTAATTGGACCGTGAAAACCATGTGTTTTGGCCGATAAAAAAAAAATTATGACGTCACTTAAAGGGAATGAAAGCACAGCCAATCAGAATGGCTTTGCTTCAATTGCCTTTAAGATGACGTCATGAAAAGGCACATTGCCGTGCACACATGGTACTAGAGCCAATCAGAGCGTGGGAACTTTATCCCTACTCTGATTGGCTCTGGTATACCATGTGTCAGGGTCTTGGGGGAGAAAGGATGTGACGTCAATGAAAACCTGTCACGTGGTACGGTAGCCAATCAGAGCGTGGGAACTTTATCCTTATTGACGTCACATCCTTTCTCCCCCAAGCCCCTGACACATGGTATACCAGAGCCAATCAGAGTAGGGATAAAGTTCCCACGCTCTGATTGGCTACCATACCATGTGTGCGCGGCCATGTGCCTTTTCATGACGTCATCTTAAAGGCAATTGAAGCAAAGCTATTCTGATTGGCTGTGCTTTCATTCCCTTTAAGTGACGTCATAATTTTTTTTTTATCGGCCAAAACACATGGTTTTCACGGTCCAATCAGGACCGTGGGAACCATGACGCAAAATGTGACGTCATAGGCCTTTAAAAGCCGATGTCGTCTCATTTTGCAGCCAGACGCCGCGGAGGAAGGACCTCCGGAGAAGAAAAAAGACAAGGGCGTGGCCGATGATGGAAAGAAGACCACGCCCTGCCCCGCCCGGAAGGAGATAGAAGAAAGAAGAATACAGATGAAGATGTACACTATTACACGTAGAAGACCCGTGGATTGATTTGGATTTTTAGTTTAATGTTTATTATTTTGAATGGTTTATTATTTTATGGGTTCCTGATCGTGGATTGGTTCGTGAGTAAGCTGGGCAACGGGAGTCGGTGGGGGCAAGTAATGGTAAGTGAACTACAGTAAAGAAATGTATTTTATTTAACTTGTTAATTATTTCAAAAGGTTTTTTAACATGTGTATTTTTTTTTTTTGTGGTATATCATTTCTTGCCACTGTATGTATGTATGTACTGTACAGTATGTATATACAGTATGTCTAGAGAGATATATACATACAGTACAGTACAGGGTAAGAAATTATGTTGTTTTAAAAGCTGGATTGGATGTGTTTTAAATTATTTTGTGTATGCTGCTACAGTATGATTTATTGTGAGTTTAAAGTATTTTAAAATTAGATAGATGTACTGTACAGTATTCCTTGGTATTGTATTGTGTGTTTGAGGAAGGTCAGGGATAGGCTTGGTTTGTAAAGGTTGTATTTTTGTTGGTACATATATTTTTTCAAAGGCTTAATTGTTCTGCTCTAGGCGTGAATTTGTTAATGATTTTATTGTTCGGGATCTAGTGTGAATTGTTTATGGATGTAAATAATGATTGCTAATTGAGTTTTGTTTACTTGGTTGATTAATTTGCAGAATGTATATGGTGCATACAGTAGATATTTAGGCATCATTTATATTGGAATGTAAGTTGTTTAAATGGCTTTTCAGAGGTTTAGTGATGATTTACAGTAGATTGAGAGATCAGTTATGAATATTAAAGGAAATTGATTTTAATTTAGTTTGTATGTATGGAGAAGAGTATGGTTGTAGGACAGTGCTTTTGATAACCCTTCTACATTTATTTGTACTGTATATTGGTTTATCATGTGTGTGTATATAACGTGTGTATATTTATATACTGTACTGTATACTGTATCTCTCTCTCTCTCTCTTTCTCTCTGTCTCTCTGTATGTATATACTGTATACAGTATACAGTATATATATATAGTTGCATGATGAAGCCACAGTACAAATTCATGGGTGAAGGGTGGGTATCGTGCCTGTGTGGCTTAACCCCTTAATTACCTTTGCGGTTATTATCCGATAAGGTGTTTAAGGGGTTAATTGATATCTGAATGTACTGTACTTGCAATGTATTGGCTTGGTTTTGGCTATGTTTTGTGTGGGCAAGAGAAGGAAGGCGCTGGCATCGGACACTTCGTATTGATGAGGTCAGTAGTACTTTATTTATTTGTATATGCTAGTTAATGTTTTTAATAATGGGCAATTAATCTATTATCCATATCTGGATAATAGTTATTTTGCACATTATTGTACTGTAGGTGTTGGGGGGGAGGGTGTATGTATTGAATGTATAGGCCAGGTTTATTTTTTTTACATTCAGGGTTTGATTCCGTGGTTTTGCGTGGGGCCTATGGAGACCACCTGTGGGTATCCTTGGGTATCCTAAAGGGTATCAGGCTGGTGGTTCCACGGGTGACACATGCAGGGATGATGATGTGTGGTCCCACTTCTGTGGGGGCACCGCGGACCCGTAGTCTGCGGGCATGACGATGTTTGGTCCCACTTCTGTGGGGGCACCTCCGACCCGTAGGTGCGGGGATGATGATGTGTGGTCCCACTTCTGTGGGGGCACCGCGGACCCGTAGTGAGCACCCGGGAGTTCCCCAGACCCCCATGGGAACCACCCGAGGCCCCGCAGACACCTGTGGGTTTGACCCGGGGCTCCCAGACATCCTTGGGACTACCGTGGGGACACAATTGTGGCTCACGGTGACTTGCGTGGGGCTGCGTTATGGACCCTGAATGTAAAAGAATAAATCTTGTATTTATGGGGGGGGGGCACAGGGGGTGGGTAATGTATTTAATAAATAGAATGCTGTTTATTGTGGGGCTGTGCATTGTTTTGATTGCAGGGACTGGGGGTGGGGGGTGGGGTGTTTCCCCAACGGTATGTGGGTAGGCCTCCCTTGTGGGTACTGACTGGGTGGTTAGGCCTCACGGGTGGGGGGGGGGGTTAGTGTGGGAGGTTATGTAGGCATCCCGAGTGGTGGGTGGGTGAGGGTGGGTTAACCCCTTCATGACTGTAGCGGTTAATAACCGCTATGGTGATTAAGAGGTTAGGGGACATTACTTTGTATGTTTTAATTTTTGTGTCTGTTTTGCAGAAGCGGAGGGGCCATGGCCAGGATGGGGGGGGGGTTAACGGTATGTGGGTAGGGGGTGAGGGTGGTTAGCAATGCAGGGAGGGAGATTTACTGGTAACAGAAACATCTCTCTCCCTTCAATGTAATCTGTTTAAAGCACCCTCCCCCCTAATGTGTGTTTCTGTAAAATCTCTCTCCCTTCAATGTACAGGTACTGTAATCTGTTTAACAGAAACATTAGGGGGGAAGGGGCTTTAGGCCTTTATATCTCTCTCCCTTCATTGTAATCTGTTTAACACAAACATTCGGGGGAAGGGGCTTTAGGCCTTTATATCTCTCTCCCTTCAGTGTAATCTGCTTAACAGAAACATTAGGGGGGAGGGGGCTTTAAACAATGCTGTGTATAATGTATAAGGTTTTTTACAATTAGATAGATGTAATCCTTGGTTTTGTAAGGGTTAGTTTGGTTTTAAATTGTCTTTTCTGGTTGGTACTTACAGTATATATTGATTTTGGTTTACTTGATTGGTTAAAATACTGTAGTTGACTTGTTTGGAAGTGTTTGTGTTTACTGGTAGAGTAGCTTGCAATTATATTGTTAACATTCATTTGCAGAATGTACAGTACTGTATATGGTGCATAGATTTAATGCTATGCATCATTTACAGTATACAATGTAAATGCAATGTACTGTGTGGATTGTAATGTTATGTTTTATATTGTAAAATAAGTTAGGATTATTAAATGGATTATTATTATTGTCTGTATAGAGAAGCGTTATCTGAAGGACAGTATGATTTTGATAACCATTCTACAGTACATGTATTTGTACTATTGGTTCATCATGTGTGTATATATACTGTATATATATATATATATATATATATATATATATATATATATATATATATATATATATATATATATATATATATATATATATACTGTATATATATATATATATATATATATATATATATATATATATATATATATATATATATATATATATATATATATATATATACTGTATATATGTATATATGTGTATATATATATATATATATATATATATATATATATATATATATATATATATATATATATATATATATATATATATATATATATATATATATATATATACTGTATATATATATATATACTGTATATATATATATATATATATATATATATATATATATATATATATATATATATATATATATATATATATATATACTGTATATATATATATATATATATATATATATATATATATATATATATATATATATATTTATATATATATATATATATATATATATATATATATATATATACACAGTGTATATATGTATACTGTATATATATATATATATATATATATATATATATATATATATATATATATATATATATATATATATATATATACAGTGTATATATATACAAAGTATATACTGTACAGTATATATTTATTTCTCTTCATGTATTTATTTATTTATTTAGATTTATTTATTAATTGTGGGGCTGCTGTGCGTGAATTTTTTTTATTGGGGTGAGGGGGGTGTTTGGCCCTTGGTGTGAGTTTACGACTTGCAGCAGCAGCACAATTAATAAATAAATCTAAATAAATAAATAAATGACTATAAATACATTTGAAATACATTTTAATTGATAGTGTAGATGTGCAGGGGGTCTCCGGAGCTGAAGCGCACAGGTTTCAGGTCTGGGGCCCCCGTGCCCCCCGAGATACAGGCCCCTTTAGGGGGTGCCGGTATCCCTCTGCTCTGCTTGGTTTACAGGCCGCGATCACGTGATCGGGGCCTTTAACGCAGAGCACTCAGCACTCAGAAACACAGGCCAGGCAGATTTAACACACACACACAATAGGGGGAGGTTTTTTTACATAGCTTTCAGGGAAGCTTAACGCACACACACAATAGGGGGATAGGGGGAGGAGGTTTTACATAGATTAGAGAGAAGGCAGGGCGTTTTAAAAGCGAGAATAGGGGGAGGGGGTTTTACATAGATTAGAGAGAAGGCAGGGAGTTTTAACACAGACGTGAAAAATATGTATTGAATGTATTAATTGTTTATTATGCCTTAACCCCTTCATTGCCTTAGCGGCTATCCGCTATGGTAATGACGCAGCACTTTCCGTATTTTTAATAATATTGATCAGGAGCAGGGGGGGGGGGGGTTCCCTGAGCATTAATTTCTGGCTCAGGGAACCCCCTGCTCACTTTACAATATTATTAAAATAATGCTTCTTTACCATAGCGCATAGACGCTAAGGTAAAGAACGAGTGTTTATTTATACTGTATATTGTATGTGTTTTATTGATACTGTACATGTGCAGAGGGTCTCCAGAGCAGAAGCGCACAGGTTTCAGGTCTGGGGACCCCGTGCCCCCCGAGATACAGGCCCCTTTAGGGGGTGCCGGTATCCCTCTGCTCTGCTTGGTTTACAGGCCGCGGTCACGTGATCGGGACCTTAAAACGCAGAGGGATACCGGCACCCCCTAAAGGGGCCTGTATCTCGGGGGGCACGGGGTCCCCAGACCTAATACCAACGCGGTTCAGCTCCGGAGACCCCCTGCACATCTACACTATCAATAAAAATGTATTTCAAATGTATTTATTGTCATTTATTTATTTATTTTTTGGCGGCTGCTGTGTGTATTTTATTGTTGTGGGTTGCGGGAGGGTGGGTGAATGGGGTATTCGCCCCAACGATGGTTGGGGAGGGCTTGCGGGGAGGGGGGGGTTAGCGGGAGGGCTTAACCCCTTCATGACCGTAGCGGTATTAACTGCTACGGTTGTGAAGGGGTTAAGTGCACCCGCAACCCCCCCCCCTCCCGCAAGTCCTAAACTCACACCAAGGGCCAAATACCCCCCTCACCCATCCCCACTACACACAATAAAGCGGGCACGGTGGGTTAACCCCTTCATTGCCTTAGCGGCTATCCGCTATGTTAATGACGCAGCATTTTCCGTATTTTTAATAATATTGATCAGGAGCAGGGGGGGGGTGGGTTCCCTGAGCCTTAATTTCTGGCTCAGGGAACCCCCTGCTCACTGTACAATATTATTAAAATAATGCTTCTTTACCATAGCGCATAGACGCTACGGTAAAGAACGAGTGTTTATTTATACTGTATATTGTATGTGTTTTATTGATACTGTACATGTGCAGAGGGTCTCCAGAGCAGAAGCGCACAGGTTTCAGGTCTGGGGACCCCGTGCCCCCCGAGATACAGGCCCCTTTAGGGGGTGCCGGTATCCCTCTGCTCTGCTTGGTTTACAGGCCGCGGTCAGGTGATCGGGACCTTTAAACGCAGAGGGATACCGGCACCCCCTAAAGGGGCCTGTATCTCGGGGGGCACGGGGTCCCCAGACCTGAGACCTGTGCGCTTCAGCTCCGGAGACCCCCTGCACATCTACACTATCAATAAAAATGTATTTCAAATAATTTTTAATGTGCGGATGTTTGCGCAGAGAGAGAGCAGCGGATCTCTCTCTGCTGCCAACACATCTCGCCCCCGCCGCCCATACAGTAGTATCATTTATGTATGTGCATATACAGTACAGTACAGTACTGTACAGTACTGTATGTTAGGGCTTACAGGGGTTGTTGTTATACAGTATATATATATATATATATATATATATATATATATATATATATATATACTGTACAGTATACAGTATACAGTATACTGCATTACAATTCATTATAGGGGACGGCTTCACAGAGAACAGCTCGCAAGCGCCACCATGTGTATTTTGACGGCATTGCAGTATTGTAACCAGCCGGAATAAAAAGCTTAAATTCCTGCCGGAAAATAACGCAATGCACTCTGGCAGAAAACTATCAGAAACCTGAATACACCCGAGTATACCCGAATTCGCGGGACTAGCCGTGCTCGAATAAAGTGTGTCGCCAGTGTAGTTCCCTGGATCAGCAAGACCGGCCGGTCATAATATAAACCAAAAAGACCTAAGGGGCACACTAATGAATAAACTGATATCATACACATATAAACCATACACACTGCAAGATGGAAACTGTGAAGGTAAAACTGACCCACTGTAGTGGGAAGTGTGCCGAAATCCAGGAAAAATATGTGAGGATGGATTTTTACGTTTGAAAAAATGACACAAAGAAATCTAAGTGTCACAAAAAAATCCTAACATAAAAAATGAACAAATGTCCAGTTATATATCTAAGTATCAAGTACAGGGCTGTTCCATGGGGACCACCTGTGCTCCCACCTATGCTAATTTATACCTGGACTGGTGGGAGGAGACTGTGGTCCTCAGCAAAGCCCAGGAACGATTTGCTGAACATGTCAAACTATGGGTCTGGTATATTGATGATGTGTTACACCTGTGGAGAGGTACTAAACATCTTCTTTATGAGCTTATTGAGTTTTCTAAATACAAACCAACATAACCTTAAACTAACATACTAAGTCCATAAAGACAAAATTGAGTTTTTAGATTTAACGATACCTAAAAACAAAGATATTTTGAATATTATCCCGTATTAAACCTTCAAGTAGTTTCCCTACTATTGAAGTCAGGCTTACAGGTCTGTAATTTCCCGGTTGTGATCTAGCTCCCTTTTTAAATATAGGCACCACATCTGCTTTACGCCAATCTTGTGGTACTGAGCTGTGGAAATGGAGTCCTTGAATATTAATTATAATGGTTTTGCTATTACTAAGCTTAACTCCTTGAGAACTCTTGGATGTATGCCATCGGGGCCAGGTGCCTTATCAACTTTAATTTTTTCAAGTCGCTTATGAACTTCTTCCTCAGTTAACCAAATGTTCATTAATATGGAGGTTGTGGCTTCCTCCTGCGGCACTACTATTGAACTTGATTCTTCCCTGGTTTACACACAGGCAAAGAATTTGTTTAATACCTCAGCTTTTTCCTTATCTCCAATAATCTGCCTACCCATCTCACACTGAAAGGTTCCTATATTTTCTTTTCTCATTTTTTTGTTATTAAGGTACTTAAAGATTTTTTTAGGGTTGGCCTTACTTTCTTTTGCAATCCTTTTTTCATTATCCATTTTTTCTAATTTGATTGCCCTTTTGCAATTTTTGTTACATTCCTTATAATTCTGATACGATGTCTCTGTCCCTTATGACTTAAAGAATCTAAACGCCTTCCTCTTCTTGTCCATTTCCTCCCCTACCTGTTTATTTAGCCACATTGGTTTTGACGTATTTCTTTTATACTTATTACCCAAGGGTATACACTGATAAGTGTGCTTTTCTAACAATGTTTTAAAGACTGCCCATTTATCTTCTACATTTTTCCCTGCAAAAACTTCATACCATTGTATTACTGCTAGATTAGACCTCAGTTTATTAAAATCTGCCTTTCCATAGTTGAAGGTCTTTGTTGAACCCAAGTAATCTGTTTTTTGATAATTTATTTCAAATGAGACCATGTTATGATCACTGTTACCCAAATGGTCTAGGACTTGAATATTTGTTATTACTTCTACATTGTTTGATATGACCAAATCCAGAACTGCCCCTCTCCTGGTTGGTTCCTCAATAATTTGGGTCATATAATTGTCTTTAAGCACCCCCAAAAAACTGTTCCCTTTTGTTGTAACGCTAATCTCATTGCCCCAGTCTATGTCTGGATAATTAAAATCCCCCATTATGCAAACATGACCCAGTTTTGATGCCTTCTCCATTTGAAAAAGTATTTTAGCTTCCTCAATCTCACAGATATTTGGTGGTTTATAGCATATTCCCACAAACATTTTCTTTATACTTTTACCTCCACTGCTAATTTTTATCCACAAAGTCTCTACATTTTCATCATTCCCTTCATAGACATCATCCCTTATAATAGGTTTTAGATCCGGTTTAACATATAAACATACTCCACCTCCCCTTCTATTTGTTCGATCCTTCCGAGAAAGAGAATAACCCTCTAAATTAACTGTCCAGTCATGAGTTTCATCCCACCATGTTTCAGTAATGCCTATGATATCATACTGCTCCCTTGCAGCTATTAATTCAAACTCCCCCATTTTATCTGTCAGGCTTCTTGCATTAGCAAGCAAAAAAGACAATGGGAAAAAGCAGGCACCAACAGTACAGGAACCAAAAATAAAAGAACATCCAAAGAGCGTGTGCCCATTAAAAAAGAATTATTTAATGGATTCTATCAAAAGTAACAGCAGCATTATGGGGTACAGAGCCCCCCACCAACGCGTTTCGAGCGTAAGCTCTTTTTCAAGGTGACTTAAAAGTACTCACCTAGCTGTTTTTATAGTCCTCAGAAGCATGCTGTAATTCATCAGCTATTCACTTCCTGAAACTTTCAGGAACGACGTCCGCGTGATGACGTCAGCACGCGACGAGAGGAATACAAAAAACATACAAAAAATATCAACTTTATTAACAATACGAACAACAAACATATACAATGTTTAAAATGCCAATAGAAGTACCTGGCACATCTTCCTAAAGTAAGGAACCAGTTACAGTAGATAAAGAAAGACAATACAAATATAAAGACATTTCCTAAAAAAAGCTATGAATATTCCTACTTAAAACAAGAAAAACATACCTAACAAATGGATAGACTAGATGGTAATAATATAGATGCGTATATGTACATACACTATGTATATAAATGTGATCAAAAATATATGCACATAAAACGTCATAATCCATTTGAAAAAAGAGAAAAATAGTATAATGTGGTGTACTTGGAAGTGACTATTTTAAGGTCCATATAGGGAATAATTGGGTATAGAATAATCAAATTATTTTATCCTATTAGATAACATTTGAATGATATTGACTAATCAATATCTACTCTGCTTTTTTCCTATAAGTGGCTGACTAATTTACTGTGCACAATTTATTTGCAAACCTCTTGGGCCGCCTACAATGTTCGCAAGGTGTACCCTCGTCTAGGTCTCGTAGTCCGGTCCGCTCTCTTTGAACGAGAATGCATTTGGGATTATCATTGCCAAATTGTGGCTACCTCGACCCCCGGGATGTCAGTCTGTTCCAGCCAAAGCGTCCAGACTTTTAGATATTTGTTACCAGTGTCATTGACCAGACTCGTCAATTTTTCCATCTGGCATATGTACCATAATCGATTCCGAATCTTAGGGATAGTTGGGATCTCTGATTGTTTCCACATAGCTGCGATCTCGCACCTCGTTGCTGTTGCAAAATGTGCAACTAGTTTATTGCCTGATTTTGATAAGCCCTTACATGGTCTGTTCAAGAGGAACAGCCACGGATCAGGGGGGATTGTGAGGTCAAAAATCCTCTGGATCCAATGTCTAATTTCTTCCCATAGGTGTGATATCCAAGGGCAAGACCAGAGCATGTGCAACAGGTCCGCCGATTCTCCACACTGTTTGGGGCACAGCGGGGAGTATCCTGTGACAAACCTTGATAATTTTAGTGGGGTGAGGTACCACCTCATCAGTACTTTATATGCATTCTCCTTCAAAGTAGTGCATATGGAGCTCTTAGCCGTAGCCTCTAAGATAGCCGTCCAGTCGTCCTCCTCCAATACCTCCCCTAAATCCGTTTCCCATCTTACTTGGTGCACCAGTTTTTGTCGTTGCTGTGAGCTCCCAGAACCGACCACTTCTCTATAGATCTGCGATGTAAGTCCCCGTGTGTCTGTTTTCGTCAGACAGAGCTTTTCAAATGTGGTTAGGGGCGGGAAGGGAGAGTTTTTGGCGAAGAACGCTCTGACCTGGAGGTAACGGAAGAATTCGGAATGTGGGACATTTTTTTCAGATCGGATTTGTTCGAATGATTTAACCCTGTTCGGTATACCCTCCAGATCTCTTAGCCTAAGATATCCGTATTTTTTCCAATGCCCTGCGGCATTTGCTGCTAGTCCCGGTGCAAAGTCAGGGTTGCCCCACAAAGGGGACATCATGGAGCATCTTGAGGTCAAGGCATGTTTATGTTTCGCGGTCTCCCAAACCGACAATGAATTGGCCACTGAAGAGAGCGGCCGTTCAGCCCACTTAACAGCTGTTTTGGGTAACCACAGCATATTATCTATCTCTAATGGGGCACAAGCCCTCTTTTCGAGATCCACCCACCTTTTCAGTGCAGGGTTGGTCTGCCATTGTGTGAGTTGACACAATTGCGCCGCCTTATAAGAAGAGACCAGACAAGGTACCGCTAGACCTCCTGTCCGTGTATTTTTTTTCATAATTGTCTTATTTACTCTCGTTTTTTTCCCTCCCCAAATAAACTCGGAGATATCAGACTGAAGTGAGAGTATGTCCTTCAGTCTAAGTGGCACCAGTAGAGTCTGAAACAGGTATAGGATACCGGGGAGGAGATTCATCTTTACGCTATGTATCCTACCTATCCAGGAGATCTTAAAGGGCATCCATTTTTTTTTAAGTCTGCTTTCAGTGTCTTAATTAGCTTGGGGTAATTAGCGTCATAGATGCCCTTGTAATCTTTGGTGATGTGGACTCCTAGATATTTAATGTGTTTCGGTTGCCAATTAAAATTAAAGTTCAGACTCAGTAGTTTTTCAGTTTCTTTTGGGAGGCTAATATTCAAAGCCTCGGATTTGGTTTGATTTATTTTGAATCCTGATATTTTATTAAATTTATCCAACAGGTCAAATAGGTTCGGCAGGGAGGTTAGAGGCTTTGAGATCAGCATCAATATATCATCTGCATACAGGGCAACCTTATGGGATTGTGAATGTACCGTAATCCCTGATATATCCGGGTTGTTACGGATCTGCGACGCCAAAGGCTCCATACATAGAGCAAATAAAAGGGGGATAATGGACACCCCTGAGGTGTGCCACTTTTTATTTGAAATAGATTAGAGGGGAAACCCTGATGTATGACCTTGGCAGCAGGGCCCGAGTATAGCGACATTATCGCCCCACTCACCCTTTCCCCAAAGCCGAATGCCCCGAGCGTCTGTTTTAAATAGGGCCAGTCAATCCTGTCGAACGCTTTTCTGCATCCAGACTCAACATCATAACATTTAATTTCTGATTAGTGGCTAATTCTAGCAGATCAATGATTCGTCGGGTGTTGTCCGCAGCTTGTCTACCCATTATAAAACCGACTTGATCTGGATGTATGAGTCTGGGCAGGATATGACTTAATCTATTGGCCAGTAGTTTGGCATAGATTTTAACATCCGTGTTGATTAGGGAGATTGGTCTATAACATTTGCAATCCTGCGGATCTTTCCCTGGTTTATAAATTACTGATATTGACGCCTGGAGCATCTGCTTCGGGAACGGGGCTCCTGCCAAAACAGCATTATACATTCAGAGCTGCCACGGGGCTAAGTTCTTTGTGAACGCCTTATAATACTGCCCCGAAAACCCATCCAGCCCCGGGGCCTTTGAGGGTTTGAGGTCTGTGATGACCTGGGTAAGTTCTTCCAATGTGAAGTCAGCCTCCAACCCCTCCCTGTCCTGCGCGCTCAGCCCTGTTAGGTTGGACCTTGCTAGAAAATCTTCCATGGCCCTTGCCATTTTGGGATTATGTGCCACTTTCTCCCCATTATATACATTTTCGTAAAATGATTTGAATTCCTCAACTATGCTTTTTGGGTTGGATGTGGAAGAGCCGTCTTTCAGACGCACCGCCTGTATGTTGTAATTGGGCTGTCTAGTGTTTAGTTTGCGCGCTAGCATGGTATCTGGCCTGTTCGCCTTTTCGTAGAATTTCCTCCGTGACCAACTCAGAGATTTATCAGCCTGGGAGACCAATAGTAAATTTAGTTCAATATTGGTGTTCTTTAACTCTAATAGGGCCCTTGGATCTTGTTTCAGTTTGTGCCTTGATGTAAGAGAGTTTAATTTGGCTTGGAGGGCTGCTATCTTTTTATTGCGCTCTCTCTTTCTACGGGCTGCCATGCCAATTAGCGTGCCCCTTATGGTTGCCTTATGGGCCTCCCAGAGGGTGAGGTCTGAGCTCACCGAACCATAATTATTCTCAAAGAATTGATCAATCTCCTTTCCGACTGAGCCACATATCTCCGGGATCTTAAGGAGTGACTCATTTAGCTTCCAGTTTGCACCGGGTCTATCAGGACGAATTTGGCTGCACCTCAGCTCTATAGGGGCATGGTCCGACCATGAAATATCATGGATCATCGCCTGGGCGACCAAGGGAACCAGTCTACTAGATATGAAGAAGTAGTCGATTCTGCTGTAAGCGTCGTGGGGGTGGGAGTAAAAAGTATAGTTTTTTTCCATGGGGTGTAGTTCCCTCCAAATATCCACTAACTGGGCTTTCTTAAGACCTGCTTTTAGGTTGTCAATCACTTTCTGACGACAGTTTCTAGCGATACCTGATCTGTCTAGTTTCGGGTACATGGTAAGGTTGAAGTCTCCTGCTAATATTATGTGTCCTTTGGCTACCTGATTTAGTTTTTGAAAAAAGTCCTTAAGGAATTCATGGCTTTGTTCCCCAGGGGCATACATCGAGGCTATCGTTAGTTACTGATCTTGTACCGAACCCACCACTATCAAGTATCTGCCTTCGCTATCTCTCCTGATTGTTTCTAAAGTGAATGGTACCCTGTTGTGGAAGAGAACGCCGACCCCTCTTTTTTTTCTGCAGCGGACGCCAAATAGAATTGAGTGAATTGTCTATCTAGGAATTTGGGTGCACTGTTACGGCTAAAATGGGTTTCCTGTATTAGGAGGATGTCGACCTGTTTTGTTTTAAGATCTGTGAATGCTACTTATCTTTTCGTAGGGTTATTGAATCACTTAACGTTAATAGATATAAAATTCAGCGCCATATAGTAGGATCGGTGTCCGGGATCCGCCTAGTACTGGTATTATTCTAAAGTGGTCAAAATCTGGGCCACCTATTATTGTGTGTGTGGTCTGTGGTAGAGATATGCATCAGGGTTGAACTTACCCTACCCTGACGAGAGGCCCGCAGCCCCCAGGGAGGAAGAGGGGGGGATGAGGGGGGAGGGGGCAAAACAGGGAAAACAAAAAGAAAAAGGGAAGAGCCTTGTCTGGGCTGATCCAGAGTCGGCTCTCGCGCCGTGTTTGTCGGACAGCTAACTGGCACCCACATACCAGGTGTTCCAGCCTTTGTGGGCCTGTCCTCTGTAGGGCTAATTGGCTCTCATGGACTACCTCCATGAGATACCTCTGGAGGCGCCGGCGAAGACCAAAGTTGTCTCGCACCGGCAATGAACCTTGTAAATGTGTTGCGGCATAACATATCAGTCTTTATTGCTACTTAATGAAACTGTTTGTAACTACAAACTTAGTTTAATTCAGCTTCGGCTCTACGGTCGCATCCCGGTGCTCGGGGGCCTCCTCCAACCGACGTCCCCCCACTCCCATCGCCAGTGCCTCTTGTTAGTGTCTGCGTTGGGGGCTTACGTACACTCACTCGCCCCGTCTCTGGCTATCATGCGGAGTGGGGGACCATGTCGTGGTCAAGGAGCGGTCTATTGTTGTGGGACCTCCACGAGGGTGTCCCCGAGCACTCCAATACGCCGCCAGCCGAACGCTGTAGCCCTCTCGTGACCATAGAGTAGAACAAAAACATTCATCATTAACTTTCTATGGTAACGACAATCATTTTGATTGAACAAACAAACGTGGGTCAAACATGAACCCAACTTTGACCCATTCCCCACGAGCCCGTGGTGTCCCCGAAATCCATCACCCCGTCAAAACCCCACTGCATCAGTCTGGCTATTTTACCAACACCCCTAAGATGAAACTCCTCTCTCCCTGTGGACTGCCAAAACCCCTGCCCAGGGCATGTTGCTCGTCTCCCCCTACTTATTATAGGCGTAAAATGGCTATGACTGTCAAAAATATTTATATACGCTGCCATAATCTATCTGAGCTGAAGCTGGTGGTGTGAGAGTGTGCGGAAGTGCCCTATAAAGCTAAGCCTGTGGGGGGGGGGGAGGGGCGGGGAGGGGGGAGAGGGGGGGGAGGGGGGCGCCCACGGGGGACCCCCCACTCCACCGACCCCCCTGCTGGACCGCCGGAATTGACCTCCATCCCAGCCGAAGCCCGCTCAGGGCAGGCAGGGAAACTAGCCCTCCTCCGCTGCTCCCTATCGCATCTGCAATGTCTCCAGATGTTCCATCTCCAACACCCCCAAAAGTTCCCGATCACCGCTCCCTCAGTCCCGTGGCTGTGGTTTGGCTCCGGTTGTTTATCGCTCTTCCGCCAGTGCCCTCTGATCCGGAAGTCCCCTAGGGGGCGGAAGTGCCCGAGCGCCAGGGAGTCTCAGTTATAACGTCAAGATGTGCGCAGGTCTGTAGCTCCGCCTTCATTTTCTTCGCGCCTTTAGCCTACTTTCCCGCTCGCAGCCTCCCTGCACGTCGCAGAAGATGGGGTCCGGCTTCGCATTGCTGCAGTTCACGAAGAAGACCACCAGGGGGGGACATAACAGGAGCACCTATGGCCGGCCATTTTGACACGAGGGGAGAAAACGAGGTTCGGGTCCCTTTACGTGCCCAGCCGATCCGGCTGAGCTGCGGAGGATGCGTGATCTCACGTGGCTTCCTCCAACCCGGCTCCCACTTTGCTCCAGGACGTTGACGGGACCGGATCAGCTTCTGATTCCAGGTAAGGGGGTTGAGAGGAGCCAGGGCTGGGGGGATTCTGATGCAGTTCCAGCTTCTTGAGGAAGCTATCTCCATCTTCGATCCTCCTCAGTGTATTTGCTACCCCGTTCCTCACTTCAAGGAGGGCGAATGGAAACAGCCATCTTTATTTGACTCTCTTGTCCTGCAGGATTTTAGTCACCGGTCCCAGGCTGCGTCATCTTAGAAGGGTGGCCGGGGATAGATCCTGGAAGATCTGGAGCTTGACGCCTTCAAACTCTATGGTTCTTGCTTCCCTGGCCACCCGACAGACCGAGTCCTTTATTTTGTAAAAATGAAAACGGACTATTATGTCCCGTGGGGGGGCTCCTTCCTGTGGCCTCGAGCGAAGGGCCCTATGGCACCTGTCAAGGTGTAAGTCCTGGGTGGATTTATCTGGCAGTAGATGTTCCAGCCACTGCTGAACAAATTCCTCCGGATCGGTCACCGTCTCTGGCACCCCACGTATGCGGACATTATTTCATCTGTCCCGGTTTTCGGTATCTTCTTGCTTGTCTGTGAGGTCCCAGATCTATTCCTGCAACTGGGCTACCGCCTTGTTAGTCTGCTGGAAGGCCCTTGTGTTGCGTCCATCCTTGTCTCTAGGGACCCAGTCCTCTCCCCCAGCCCATCTAGGTCCCTCCGCAGATTCCACAGTTCTCTGTTGAAGAACTGTTTCATCTCCGTGCAGAACTCTCTGAGGTCTTTTCTAGTGACCGGTTCGTTATCATCCGCTCTCACTGCCGGTCCGGCAACCTCTGCCACTGTCGCCATCCCTGTTGTAAGGGGACCAGGGCCGTCTCCCGCTGCTGTTTTTTTTATTGAACTACGTGGTGACCGAGGGGTCCTTTTCTTTGGGTTTCCCTCGTGTCGGCATCACTGTGTGTTCCCGTGGGTGATCTTGCTTAGCTGCTTCGTGAGGGGTCGCTTTACAGTAAGTGCCGCTTTTTAATGATTATTATACCGATGCGAGCAGAGCTAGAAACCTAAGCTTCCATCTGCTCTGGCTTCGCGCATGCACCTCAAATAATAATTTTTTAATGGGCACACGCTCTTTGGATGTTCTTTTATTTTTTTTTCCTGTACTGTTGGTGCCTGCTTTTTCCCATTGTCTTTTTTGTCAGCATACTGAAAAAACGGAAGCACACCTCCTGTTGTGGATGAAGTTTGGACAATCTGGATCATATATTCCACTAAGAGTGAGTTATTTATTTCACTTCAAAATCTCCATTCCGATATATTACACTGGCAACCAACTTTATTATTACTTGGCTAGCTCCACGAATTTCGGAATATCCCGGTGATGTGCGGTTTTGTGTCCATTTCTCCCGGGGTATATAGCGTTATTATCGCGGCTGTCATTTAAGCATTTTATTCCCGCTGGCTGCAATACTGCAATGCCGTGTAAAAACACATGGGGGTGTTTGCGAGCTGTTGTCTTTGAAGCTGAGAAATTCATGAATTGTAATGCAGTATATACTGTATATATACAGTATATACTGTATAACAACAACCCCTATAACGCCTAACATACACATACAGTACTGTATATGCACATCAATGATACTATAGGCCATCCCCTGGCGAGATGTGTTTGCAGCAGAGAGAGAACCGCTGCTCTCTCTGCGCAAACATCGGCACATTAAAAATTATTTAAAATACATTTTTATTCATAGTGTAGATGTGCAGGGGGTCTCCGGAGCTGAACCGTGTTGGTTTCAGGTCCGGGGACCCCCTGCTCCCCGAGATACCCTTTAGGAAGTGCCGGTATCCCTCTGCATTTAAAGGTCCCGATCACGTAACCGCGGCCTGGAAACCAAGCAGAGGGATACCGGCACCCCCTAAAGGGGCCTGTATCTCGGGGAGCAGGGGGTCCCCGGACCTAAAACAAAAACGTTTCTGCTCTGGAGACCCTCTGCACATGTACAGTATAAATAAAACACATATATAAATAAACACTCATTCCTTACCTTAGCGGCTATGTGCTATGGTAACGAAGCAGCATTTCTGTATTTTAATAATATTGTACAGTGAGCAGGGGGTTCCCTGAGCCAGAAATTAATGCTCAGGGGACCCCCTGCTCCTGCACAATATTATTAAAAATACAGAAATGCTGCTTCATTACCATAGCTGATAGCCGCTAAGGCAATGAAGGGGTTAACCCACCGTGCCCGCTTTATTGTGGGTAGCGGGGGTGGGTGAAGGGGGTATTTGGCCCTTGGTGTGAGTTTTGGACTTGCGGGGGGGTTGCGGGTGCACTTAACCCCTTCACGGCCGTAGCAGTTAATACCGCTACGGTCATGAAGGGGTTAAGGCCTCCCGCTACCCCCCCCGCAAGCCCTAAACAACCATCGTTGGGGCTAATACCCCCTTCACCCACCCCCGCTACCCACAATAAAAAAAATTCACACACAGCAGCCGCCCAAAAAATAAATAAATAAATCTAAATAAATAAATAAATAAATAAATATAAATAAATACATTTAAAATACATTTTTATTCATAGTGTAGATGTGCAGGGGGTCTCCGGAGCTGAACCGTGTTGGTTTCAGGTCCGGAGACCCCCTGCTCCCCGAGATACAGCCCCCTTTAGGAGGTGCCGGTATCCCTCTGCATTTAAAGGTCCCGATCACGTGACCGCGGCATGTAAACCAGGCAGAGGGATACCGGCACCCCCTAAAGGGGCCTGTATCTCGGGGAGCAGGGGGTCCCCGGACCTAAAACAAAAACGTTTCTGCTCCGGAGACCCTCTGCACATCTACAGTATGAATAAAACACACACATCAATAAAGAATCGTTCTTTACCTTTGCGGCTGTGTGCTATGGTAATGAAGCAGCATTTCTGTATTTTTAATAATATTGTACAGTGAGCAGGGGGTTCCCTGAGCCAGAAATTAATGCTCATGGGACCCCCTGCTCCTGCATAATATTATTAAAAATACAGAAATGCTGCTTCATTACCATAGCTGATAGCCGCTAAGGCAATGAAGGGTTAAGGCAGAATAAACAATAAATACATTAAATACATATTTTTAATGTGTGTGTTAAACCTCCCTGCCTTGACTGTAACATGTGTAATACCCCCTCCCCCTATTGTGTGTGTTAAACTTCCCTGCCTTGACTGTAATCTATGTAAAACCTCCTCCCCCTATTGTGTGTGTTAAATTTCCCTGCCTTGACTGTAATCTATGTAAAAACCCCTCCCCCTATTGTGTCTGCTAAAATTCCCTGCTTTGACTAATCTGTGTAAGCCCCCCTCCCCCTATTGTGTCGGTTAAATCTCCCTGCCTGTGTTTCTGAGTGCAGTGTACTGTATGTAAATGTGGGGAGGGGGATCCCGTGTTAATAACCACACCCACACCCACTACTCAATACCCACTACAAAAAAAATTCACACACAGCAGCAGCACAATAAATAAATAAATCTAAATAAATAAATAAATACATGAATATAAACAAATATATACAGTATATATATATATATATATATATATATATATATATTTATATATATATATATATATATATATATATATATATATACACTGGCGACACACTTTATTCGAGCTCGGCTAGTCCCACGAATTCGGGTATACCCGGGTGTATTGAGGTTTGTGACTGTTTTCTGTCCGAGTGCATTGAGGTATTTTCCAAGCAGGGATTGAAGCATTTTATTCCCGCTGGCTGCAATACTGCACAGTATATATATATATATATATATATATATATATATACTGCATTACAATTCATGAATTTATGCCATCTGGTAGACACGCGAAGCATTGCAGCCTATTAAATCCTAATCATTATCATTTAACAGATTAGCCGCCCGTCAGCCAGGCATGAACCCAGGCTGGGAAGGCAAACGCAACGGGGCTTGTCAGAGGTGAGGAGCGGCGCATTCCAGGTATCTGCCAGGTACATACTGGGTATTTGCTCGAATAAAGTGTGTCGGTGCAGTATATATATATATATATATATATATATATATATATATATATATATATATATATATATAGTATATACACACACATGATGAACCATACTGTCGTACAAATAACACTTCTCCATACAGACACACTACATTACAATGAATTTCCTTTAATAATCCTAGCTGATCTTACAATCTAAATCATCAAATGACAAAGAAAAACCTCACATTCCAATCAATACATTGCATTTACATTGTATTTATGATGCATAAAATCTATGCACCATATACATTCTGCAAATGAATGTGAACAATATCATTGCAAGCAAAATACAGATAACTCCAAACAAGTCAACTATTTGAGGGGGGGGACCCGATGTGCATACTGTGAGGTCTAACCACCCTTACCCCCTACCCACATACCGTTACCCACCTCCATCCTGGCCATGGCCCCTCCGCTTCTGCAAAACAGACACAAAATTTAAACATCCATAGTAATGTCCCCTAACCCCTTAATCACCATAGCGGTTATTAACCGCTGCAGTCATTAAGGGGTTAACCCACCCTCACCCACCACTCGGGATGCCTACATACCCTCCCCACACTAACCCCCCCCCATGAGGCCTAACCACCCTCACCCAGTACCCACAAGGGAGGCCTACCCACACACCGTTGGGGAAACCCCCCCCCCCCCACCCCCAGTACCCACAATAAAAACAACAGTGACCCACAATAAACATCATTCTATTTATTAAATACATTACCCACCCCCTGTGCCCCCCCATAAATACATGATTTATTATTTTACAAACAGGGTTCATAACGCAGCCCCACGCAAGTCCCTGGTGGGCTGGCGGAGCACCTGGACAGACCTACAGGGTACCAGCAGCCCTTTTCAAACAGGTTCTGGAGGCCTGCTGGTGGATCCCGCCAGCACCATGGCCCCCAGGTGGTCTCTTTGGGTCACCGTGGGCCACAATTGGGTCCCCACAGTAGGCCCAAGGATGTCTGGAAGCCCCGGGTCAGACCCACAGGTGACTGCTGGGCCTCGGGTGGTTCCCACGGGGGTCTGGGGAACTTACGGGTGCTCACTACGGGTCCGCGTTGCCCCCACAGAAGTGGGACCACACATCATCATCCCCGCACCTACGGGTCGGCGATGCCCCCACCGAAGTGGGACCACACAGCTTCATCCCCGCAGACTACGGGTCGGCGGTGCCCCCACAGAAGTGGACCACACAGCTTCATCCCCGCATGTGTCACCCGTGGAACCACCAGCCTGGTACCCGTGAGATACCCGAGGAAACCACAGGTGGTCTCCAGAGGTCTCACGGGGAACCACGGAACAAACCCTGAATGTATAAAAAATAAACCTGGCCTATACATTCAATACATACACCCCCCCCCCCCCCCAACACCTACAGTACAATAATGTGCAAAATAACTATTATCCAGATATGGATAATAGATTAATTGCCCATTATTAAAAACATTAACTAGCATATTCAAATAAATAAAGTACTACTGACCTCATCAATATGAAGTGTCCGTCGCCAGCAATATCCTTGTCTTGTCCACAAAATACATTGCCAAAACAAAGCCAATACATTGCAATTACATTCAGATATCAATTAACCCCTTAAACACCTTATCGGATAATAACCGCAAAGGTAATTAAGGGGTTAAGCCACACTGGCCCGATACTCACCCTTCACCCATGAATTTGTACAGTGGCTTCATCATGCAACTTCATCATGCAACTATATATACAGTATATATATATATATATATATATATATATATATATATATATATATATATATATATATATATATATATATATATATATATATATATATATATATATAAATACATACATACATACATACATACATACATACATACATACATACATACATACATACATATATATATATATATATATATATATATATATATATATATATATATATACATACATACATACATACATACATACATACATACATACATACATACATACATATATATATATATATATATATATATATATATATATATATATATATATATATATATATATATATATATATATATATATACAGAGAGAGAGAGAGATATATACAGTACATATATATATATACAGTATATTCACACACATGATGAACCAATATACAAATAAATGTAGAAGGGTTATCAAAACCATACTGTCGTACAAATAACACTTCTCCATACAGACACACTACATTACAATGAATTTCCTTTAATAATCCTAACTGATCTTACAATCTAAATCATCAAATGACAATGAAAAACCTCACATTCCAATCAATACATTGCATTTACATTGTATAAATGATGCATAAAATCTATGCACCA
This sequence comes from Ascaphus truei, assembly GCF_040206685.1. Taxonomy (NCBI): domain Eukaryota; kingdom Metazoa; phylum Chordata; class Amphibia; order Anura; family Ascaphidae; genus Ascaphus; species Ascaphus truei. The sequence continues at coordinate 218,499,096 of NC_134484.1, read as the reverse complement.
TATACATTCTGCAAATGAATGTTAACAATATCATTGCAAGCAAAATACAAACACTTCCAAACAAGTCAACTATTTTAACCAATCAAGTAAACAGAAATCAATTAGCAATCATTATTTACATCCCTAAACAATTGACAGTCCATCCGAACAATGAAATAATTAACTAATTCACGCCCCGAGCAGAACAATTCAGCATGTGAAAAAATATACAATCTTTAAAACCAAAGCTAGCCCTGACCTCCCTCAAACACACAATACAATATCAACAATTACATCTATCTAATTTTAAAATACTTTAAACTCACAATAAAGCATAGCTGCATAGTCAAATTAATTTAAAACACATGGTTTTGATAACCCTTCTACATTTATTTGTATATTGGTTCATCATGTGTGTGTATATACTGTATGTATATATATATATATATATATATATATATATATATATATATATATATATATATATATATATATATATAGCAACTGTAAATATTACAGTATGTTCATTTGCATGTCTTAGACAGGTCTGCAACCCTGTCTTTCCCCATTGTCACCCAGCATACAGCGCTTCCACTGCAGCAAGGGATTCTGGGAAATGACATGCAAATGAACACTCAGTGCCACCTTTTGTCTCAAGCTCGTATTACACAAGCCAATCCTCAAGCCAATGCATGCTGTTTTAAACACAGCTTTTAAACAGAGGCTGGGATGAGATGCAAAGCCATTAGACCTACTCACATACATGTTTCAACCTTGATGGGTATCATCAGTGTGAGGCTGGTCTTAATGGCAAAGCAGGTTTGAGACTAGACTAGGTAATCACCACTGTCATTAAGGTTATGGTGGGTAACAAAAGTGACAAAAACCCTCCCCAGTAAAGCATAAAGCAACTGTAAATATTACTGTATGTTCATTTGCATGTCTTAGACAGGTCTGCAACCCTGTCTTTCCCCATTGTCACCCAGCATACATATATATATATATATATATATATACTGTATATCTCTCTCTCTCTCTCTCTGTATATATATATATATATATATATATATATATATATATATATATATATATAGTGGCTGACAAATCACCAAAAAATCTACTCGCCACACAAAAAAATCTACTCGCCACCTAGTACCAGACGTGTGCTACTTGGGCCAATATTTACTCGCCCGGGGGTTAAATCAACTCGCCCGGGGCGAGCAAATGTATAGGTTTGTCGAACACTGTATATATATATATATATATATATATATATATATATATATATATACTGTATATATAGTTGCATGATGAAGCCACTGTACAAATTCATGGGTGAAGGGTGGGTATTATTACCTTTGCGGTTATTATCCGATAAGGTGTTTAAGGGGTTAATTGATATCTGAATGTAATTGCAATGTATTGGCTTTGTTTTGGCAATGTATTTTGTGGACAAGACAAGGATGTTGCTGGCGACGGACACTTCGTATTGATGAGGTCAGTAGTACTTTATTTATTTGAATATGCTAGTTAATGTTTTTAATAATGGGCAATTAATCTATTATCCATATCTGGATATGTATGTCCAGGTGCCCCGCCAGCCCACCGGGGACTCGCGTGGGGCTGCGTTATGAACCCTGTTTGTAAAATAATAAATCATGTACAGTATTTATGGGGGGGCACAGGGGGTGGGTAATGTATTTAATAAATAGAATGATGTTTATTGTGGGTCACTGTTGTTTTTATTGTGGGTACTGGGGGTGGGGGGGTGTTTCCCCAACGGTATGTGGGTAGGCCTCCCTTGTGGGTACTGGGTGAGGGTGGTTAGGCCTCAAAGGGGGGGGGGTTAGTTTGGGGAGGGTATGTAGGCATCCCGAGTGGTGGGTGAGGGTGGGTTAACCCCTTAATGACTTTAGCGGTTAATAACCACTATGGTGATTAAGGGGTTAGGGGACATTACTTTGGATGTATTAATTTTTGTGTCTGTTTTGCAGAAGCGGAGGGGCCATGGCCAGGATGGGGGGGTATCTGTATGTGGGTAGGGGGTGAGGGTGGTTAGACCTCACAGTATGCACATCGGGTCCCCCCCCTCCCCACATTTACATACACTGCACTCACAGCAATACGGGCAGGGAGATTTAACAGAAACATTAGGGGGGAGGGGGCTTTAAACAGATTACATTGAAGGCAGAGAGATTTAAGAGAAACATTAGGGGGGAGGGGGCTTTACACAGATTACACTCAAGGCAGGGAGATACAGGGGATGTACTGTACTGTATGTTGTTTATTGCAATGCTTCAATGTGTGTATAATGTATAATGTTTTTTACAATTAGATAGATGTAATCCTTGGTATTGTAAGGGTTAAATTGGTTTTAAATTGTGTTTTCTGGTTGGTACTTACAGTATATATTGATTTTTGTTTACTTGATTGGTTAAAATAGTTGACTTGTTTGGAGTTATCTGTATTTTGCTTGCAATGATATTGTTCACATTCATTTGCAGAATGTATATGGTGCATAGATTTTATGCATCATAAATACAATGTAAATGCAATGTATTGATTGGAATGTGAGGTTTTTCTTTGTCATTTGATGATTTAGATTGTAAGATCAGTTAGGATTATTAAAGGAAATTCATTGTAATGTAGTGTGTCTGTATGGAGAAGTGTTATTTGTAGGACAGTATGGTTCATCATGTGTGTGTATATACTGTATATATATATATATATATATATATATATATATATATACTGTATATATTTGTTTATCTTCATGTACAGTATTTATTTATTTATTTAGATTTATTTTTTTATTGTGCTGCTGCTGTGTGTGAATTTTTTTTGTAGTGGGTAGTGGGTAGTGGATGTGGCTGTGGTTATTTACACGGGATCCCCCTCCCCACATTTACATACAGTACACTGCACTCAGAAACACAGGCATGGAGATTTAACCGACACAATAGGGGGAGGGGGGCTTACACAGATTAGTTAAAGCAGGGAAGTTTAGCAGACACAATTGGGGGAGGGTTTTTTACATAGATTACAGTCAAGGCAGGGAAGTTTAACACACAAAATAGAGGGAGGGATTTTTACATAGATTAGTCAAGGCAGGGAAGTTTAACACACACAATAGGGGGAGGGGGTCTTACACAGGTTACAGTCAAGGCAGGGAGGTTTAACCCACACATTAAAAATATTTATTTAATGTATTTATTGTTTATTCTGCCTTAACCCTTCATTGCCTTAGCGGCTATCAGCTATGGTAATGAAGCAGCATTTCTGTATTTTTAATAATATTGTGCAGGAGCAGGGGGTTCTCTGAGCATTAATTTCTGGCTCAGGGAACCCCCTGCTCACTGTACAATATTATTAAAAATACAGAAATGCTGCTTCATTACCATAGCACACAGCCGCAAAGGTAAAGAACGATTCTTTATTGATGTGTGTGTTTTATTCATACTGTAGATGTGCAGAGGGTCTCTGGAGCAGAAACGTTTTTGTTTTAGGTCTGGGGACCCCCTGCTCCCCGAGATACAGGCCCCTTTAGGGGGTGCCGGTATCCCTCTGCTTGGTTTACATGCCGCGGTCACGTGATCGGGACCTTTAAATGCAGAGGGATACCGGCACCTCCTAAAGGGGGCTGTATCTCGGGGAGCAGGGGGTCCCCAGACCTGAAACCAACGCGGTTCAGCTCCGGAGACCCCCTGCACATCTACACTATGAATAAAAATGTATTTTAAATGTATTTATTTATTTATTTATTTAGATTTATTTATTTATTTATTTTTTGGGCGGCTGCTGTGTGTGAATTATTTTTATTGTGGGTAGCGGGGGTGGGTGAAGGGGGTATTAGCCCCAACGATGGTTGGTTAGGGCTTGCGGGGGGGTAGCGGGAGGCCTTAACCCCTTCATGACCATAGCGGTATTAACTGCTACGGCCGTGAAGGGGTTAAGTGCACCCGCAACCCCCCGCAAGTCCTAAACTCACACCAAGGGCCAAATACCCCCTTCACCCACCCCCGCTACCCACAATAAAGCGGGCACGTGGGTTAACCCCTTCATTGCCTTAGCGGCTATCAGCTATGGTAATGAAGCAGCATTTATGTATTTTTAATAATATTGTGCAGGAGCAGGGGGTCCCCTGAGCATTAATTTCTGGCTCAGGGAACCCCCTGCTCACTGTTCAATATTATTAAAATACAGAAATGCTGCTTCGTTACCATAGCACATAGCCGCTAAGGTAAGGATTGAGTGTTTATTTATATATGTGTTTTATTTATACTGTACATGTGCAGAGGGTCTCCAGAGCAGAAACGTTTTTGTTTTAGGTCCGGGGACCCCCTGCTCCCCGAGATACAGGCCCCTTTAGGGGGTGCCGGTATCCCTCTGCTTGGTTTCCAGGCCGCGGTCACGTGATTGGGACCTTTAAATGCAGAGGGATACCGGCACCTCATAAAGGGGGCTGTATCTCAGGAAGCAGGGGGTCCCTGGACCTGAAACCAACGCGGTTCAGCTCCGGAGACCCCCTGCACATCTACACTATGAATAAAAATGTATTTTAAATAATTTTTAATGTGCCGATGTTTGCGCAGAGAGAGCAGCGTTTCTCTCTCTGCTGCAAACACATCTCGCCAGGGGACGGCCTATAGTATCATTGATGTGCATATACAGTACTGTATGTGTATGTTAGGGGTTATAGGGGTTGTTGTTATACAGTATATATATATATATATATATATATATATATATATATATATATATATACTGTATACATATATATACTGCATTACAATTCATGAATGTATGCCATCTGGCGGACACGCGAAGCATTGCAGCCTAGTAAATCCTGAACAATTATCAATTAACACATCAACCGCGCGTCTGCCGGGCATGCGCCTGGCTGGGACGGCAAAAGGAGCCCGGCATGCTCCGAGTGAACAGCGTGGCATTCCAGGAACATGCCAGGTAAAAGCCGGTGATTTGTAAGAATAAAAGCTGCCGCAGCAGTTTGTTGGGTCACTTTATTGTGAGGTCCCTTACTACAGTGCTTGTGGGGACCCTAGTCCACTAGTCAGTTTATTATGGAGTTGTGATTGCTCTGCATACCTGGGATACAATTCTTATTCCTCCACTGGGAGTACACATTTGCAGGATTCTTCAATCAAGTGTAATTTAAACAAAAAATAGGCTGTTTTTAGAGCACCACACACTTTCTACAATTTGTGCATTAGCAAGCATGCATTTCAGTTTTTTTTCAGCATGTACTATTATCTTATCTGCTCCTTCCTTTCTGCGCCCACTTTGTTTAGTCTTTAGAAGTTTTCTAGTATTTATCTGTATTTACTATGGGTGTCTCACTGCTTGTCAAACTTGCACTTGCCCCCATTCTACCTCCATACCACCTTGAATCCTCATCTATTCCATTTAGTTCATTATCTGTTTCATTCCCCTCCCCCCTCCATCCTAGTTTAAAATCTCCTCCAACCTTTTTAGCATTCTCCCCCCTAGCACAGAAAATCCCTCTTCATTGAGGTGCAATCCGTCCCTAGAATATAGATGGCACCTCTCAGAAATGGAGTCCAGTGCTCTAAAAACCCAAACCCCTCCTTCCTGCACCACTTTCTTAGCCATGCATTAACCTCCCTGATCTCTGACTGTCTCCCTGCGGTAGCGCATGGCACTGGTAGTATTTCAGAAAATACTACCTTGGAGGTCCTTGCCTTAAGCTTTTGGCCTAGATCCCTGTAATAATTTTTTAGGACCCTCCATCTTTCTCTAACTTTGTCATTGGTGCCAACATGTACCAAGACCGCCGGGTCAATCCCAGCCCCCTCCCCCAACAATCTGTCTACCCGATCCACAATGTGCCAAACCCGAGCACCCGGGAGACAACAAACTGTTCGGTTCATGCGGTCCTGGCAACAGATTGCCCTATCTCCCTTCCTAATAATGGAGTCCCCTACCACCAAAATCTTTCTTTGTATCTGAGCATCCTGAGTCCCCTCTGTGCTGGAGGAACTATTCCCCTGGCTGCTAGAGGAATTAGTCTCCCCCAGCCTTGCCATTTCTGCCCCAACATTCCCGATATCTTCACTCAACATGGCAAATCTATTGGGATGTGTCAGCTCAGAAACGACCTGCTTCTCCCTATTGCCCCTGCTTCCTCTTATAACTGTCACCCAGCTACCTACCTGCTCCTCACTAACAACCAAGCTACCTACCTGCTCCTCACTAACAGCGCCACCATCTGCACCACTATTCGAAGCAAGGGCCTGCTCAGTGAGGTAATACGCAGTTATCGGTTTAGATACATATTTATCATTAATTCAACTTGTTGTCATATTGTATCCTATTTCTGTGCTCTTCACCAACATCGAACAGTACTATACTAACAAAATGTGGGTAAAATCCATGTTGATACAAGGATGAATTCCCACATTCCGGGGATTTTTGTTTATATAAATATTCTGCAGACTTGAGCCGTAGATACATTTTTAGTCCCAGCCCCCAATCAGACTTGATTGGATGAAATTCCAGTAACCCGCCATTATTGGCTAAGTGAGATACCGTGCCTCCAGTTTTATTCTATATATAAACTACCAATGATTAACATACTTGACTCTTCCTCCCTGATGAAGCGTGACCTATAAGTGAAACGTGCATCGGACAATTGAGACGTCACCATGGTGACGTCAGTGGAACGGCAAACCCTCCTAATGACATTTCATTCCACAGCTGGTATACGGCAATTCACCTCTTGCTTTACGGTTCTCTGCAACCTAATATCATTATAGGATAGTTCACACAAGACATACCCTTGTCATAGGGCTAACATACACAAGCAATAATGATTTTTACATATGCTATAGCCTACTGAGGCCAACTTTTGTTTATGCATACAGCGGCCTTATTATAAAATGTACCCGTGTACATTTGCGTGATCCCGCATGGTGGACTCCCGCATGGTGGACCCGAGATGAACCAGACATGTTCAGTGGCAGACTAACGAGACACATTGGAGTTTCACCGCAGGGGTCCCTGCTGTGTGAATGCTACCGTAGTCTTCTTTACTGTAATAGATGTGCAGTTAGAGGCTGAATCAGTCACTCTAACTGTGCACCTCTCACAGGTGATCACGGGGGTTTTATTAAAATTCTAACACAACACTAATGTAGCAGGGGGTCTCCGGAGCTGAACCACATTAATTTCAGGTCCGGGGACCCCCTACTTCCCACGTTACAGGCCCAGTTATGGGGTGCCGGTATCCCCATGTTAAAATCCTGTGGGTCACGTGACCGTGGGATCTAAACAAAGCAGAGGGATACCGGCACCCCATAATGGTGCCCTTATCTCGGGAAGTAGAGGGTCCCCGAGGCTGAAATCAACTTTGTAATGGTAATAAAGGTAATGATTTCTTTATTTGGAAAGGGGGGTGTTTGATAATAGCGCACCCCCCTGAGGAAGGTCCCGTTCAGCGGACCGAAACGTTTGATATACTGTATGTGCAAGTTTCTTTAATACAGTTTATAGCTGCTTATACATTCTGAGTGCTGTTGTCTCCTTACCTTTGCTGGTAATGTATGCTTTATTATTTTTTATGACATAAGCACCAGGTCATTATATCACTACAGGAGTGCCAGATATTCATGATTTATATATATATATACACACACACACACACACACACACACACACACACACACACACACACACACACACACACACACACACACACACACACATACACAACACACACACACTCTACACACACACACACTCTACACACCTTTTGGAAAGGCCGCGACCAGCACCAGCACCACCACGCTCCCCATCAAGGTCGAAACAGCTGTCTGTGGGTGGTTTTCTAGATTCAGATGTTTATGCATGTCCCCTCTTTATAAACACTATGCTCCACTTGTTGTATGTTTTGTTATGGTTGCCACACACGCGATCGGGTTGACCAGTGACGTCATTACATGGACGACAGAGGTAGACTATGTGACCATTCCTGCAAGGTTTTAGATCCCGCTATTTCATTGGTGCTGGTCAGTATCAGTATGTCTTAGTGGCTGCAATATGTTGTGGGTTGTACCTGGGACGGGAGAGAGGAAAAAAACAACAGATATTTACTGTAGATAAGGTAGGGTGCTTTTTTTCCCCTCTCTCCACACTGTTTTAGCCATAGATTCCTTTGTATATCAGTATTGCTTGACTTGAAGAAGAGAGGATAACTCTCGAAAGCTTGTTCTATGACATAAATTGTTAGTCGAATAAAAAAGCTATCACCGAATACTGAAGAACTTATATATATATATAATATGTACAATAGAGGTCTGCGCTAGTGTCTGATTTATCTGATGAAACGCGTAGGGAAGGTGTGCAGTGGACCTTCACAAACGCTTGCTACAGAACTGCTTGGGATCTTTACTGGTCCGGTATCCAGCACGATTTTCGTGACGTCATCCGCTGGTCCGCGGCATTTACCGTCCCCGGTGGGAACCAAAGAGCATCTGTTGGTGTGTATCCGGTGAAACATCATCGCGGAGTGCCTGATACATCAGTTCCTGCAGGCGGTGAACAACGAAGGCAGCATTCTGATCCAGTGGTGTCACGGAGTGAATACAGCAGCGAAGCAGCGTTTCCTGGTCCTAGGAGCATGAGTATATCTCATAACATGCTTTTAATTGTTCTATGTTTGTGAGTTCATTTTTATTGAGATTTTTGGGAATTAAATATATCGATTTTGCACAGTAATGCACTAGGATTTGGCGCTTTTTTTCTTCTTTTATTTATATATATATATATATATATATATATATATATATATATATATATATATATATATATATATATATGTGTGTGTGTGTGTGTATATATATATATATATATATATATATATATATATATATATATAAACCCTGTCTTCCCATAAGAGAAGGCACAAAAGCAGCAACACACAGATATAGCAAAAAGACATGTATTAGCAGTGACAAAACAGCACACTATAAACGCAACGTTTCGGTCCTGGCAGGACCTTCCTCAGGGGTATGCTACCAGACAATGACACCCAGAGAACATATATACCCCATAGTTCACCATGTGAGGACAATTAGAGGCAGCTAATTGTACAATCCTGGAGCTCCACGAGTGCAATCAGTGTATGAGGTAGCACAGCGGCCATCTTGGAAATCAGGAGACAGAGCAATGCATGCTATCGCACATGTGCAAATGAGTACAGGCTCCCACGGTGGACAAAAACATCCTAGCGTCCAATGTTGCTATTAAACGCATGTGTGGCGTCATGAAGTCCTGGGAAGTCAGCTCAAAGTGAAGTTGCGCATGTGCAAGGCTCTCTGACAGCACCAGAACGTCACGCCGATCTGATACCCCATTCAGTGTCAATTGCATCAGCGTGGCAGCTCCCTAGAGAAAATGACAGTGAAGAAACAAGTGAATCAACACATAAGGGGAATGAAAACAATTTCCAGAGCAGAGGGTGACTGTTTAGATGGCAAGGGGAGGGAGGGCAAGGGGAGGGAGGGATAACAAGGGAAAGGAGGAGGTAGACCAAAAACATGCATATAAATTAGGCAATTGTAAATGGCATACTGGTTAAATATTAATATTCAGTACTGCACCATTGGGGAACAATAATGCAAAGTCCCGGCAATGGAAACCTAATTATGAGCATCTATGCATTAATGAAGAGAAAAGGACACAGAACAAAAATTCAAAAGATGCAATCACAAAAATCATCCTAATTTGAAATCTTAATTTAGTCCTCGCGGAGCCATTGTGTTCAGTTCAAAAATCATGCGAGTTTCAAGTTGTAACAACAATTTGCCCCTGTCTCCTCCACGGGGGCCAGCATGTGCTTGCATGATGGGCATGCATCAAAGCGTTGCCAAGCTATGCTTGTGATCTTTAAAATGTCTCGCTACCGGTTGCAGTTTGAGATCCTCATTATTCGTACTGTCAAGTAATGCCTTCCTGATGGAGGAGCGGTGCAAGCTCATACGCTCCTTCAACATAAGTGTGGTTTTACCAATATAATACAGGTCACATGGACACCGGCTGATGTATACAACGAATTTACTCTCAAAGTTCATGTAATCCTTTATTTTAATGGCTTTTAGATGACAGATACTTTATCCTATATCCATTCTTACATTATATTGATCCAAAGGAAGGCAAAGAAAAAACCCCAGTGAAATATCATCAAATGATATCTCATAAGGGGAAAAATAAATTCCTTCGTGACTCCAAGAATTGGCAAGATTGCTCCCTGGATGAACATTCTTCCTATGTTTACTTATTTGTTATATCCCTTTATACCTTCTCTTTCTAAAAATATGTCCAACCTTTTTTTGAACAAATCTATTTTATCTGCCACCACAGTCTCCATGTGTAATGAATTCCACATTTTAACTGCCTTTACTGTAAAGAATAAGGAAAAAGGTGCAAGCGCAAATAACACTATTTAACATAAAGTTCAAAGTGAATAGTGATAGACAAAAAAATGATACTGCCCTTTGCAGAAAATGTAGCTCCCAAACAGGACTCAAACCCAGTCCAGACAGAGCAATGGCAGAAATATCAGGGCGCAAATTTAATCCAGGGACATAAAAGAAATAGATAACTACAAAGTGCAACACAGTATACACAATCTGAAACAGGTTTGGATAATTCTTGGAATGTTAAACTCACGTGCTCCATGTGATAATCAGGCAGTGGGATACATAGAGTAACCAACTCAGAAAACCATCAAGGTATATTCTTCATACAGCCAGAAACGATTTTCCATATAACCAGAAGAGGAGAAGAGAGGGAGGGGAATCCCACATAGAGGAGACAAAGCAAATATAGTGAAGATTGCTTTAATTAATCAAAAAAACACAAAGTAATGCACTTACATAAGTGTCTTTGGGGTAAGAATTCAGACAACACTGGGTCAAAGCACTGGAACTGGACAGCAGCACTCCCAAACAGCAATCCCTGATCCTGCTAAACGGCCGATAAGCAGTCATTGGACTGGATACCTGGAACCTATTCTTGGCTGTAGTTCACCAACAGTAAATGAATAGCCCCCAAAGTCCTACGCATTTTGTCTATATAAGACTTCCTCAGGGAATAATCTAATGAAGTGTGGGGTCCCCCTCCCTTTTAAATGTGCCGTCGCCACACGAAACACACTTGCGTCATCAATGACATCACGGAGCTCTCCGGTTTCTGGTGAATCATTACAAGCTGACGTCCCTGACATCACAGCGTTTTCCCGCGTCGCAGATGTCATGAACGTGATCCCTCAGCGAACCCATCATAGCAACAGTTGTTGTTTATATCGGTGCCATGAAACTATCCCCTAAGCTACCAAAAAGTGTGCTGTCTCATTAAGCAAAACAGCCGCTCTTACTTCGGCTAAACAACCAATGAAAGCAGAGCTTTCCATATACAATACTCTGTGGCCAAAGTTATACAATACTATACAGTAAATACATCACAAATTTGTTAACATATACTATATAGTAGACACAACATAAGAGTATTGACATATGCTACAACATTATACATTAAAACTATTCTATCAGAACGGTAGCATCTAAAACAGCAAAGAAATACATTAGAACAAAATAGATGCTACATTAAAAGTTGAAATACAGTAAGGTCCGGAAATAATTGGACACTGATATAAGTTTTGTTATTTTGGCTGTGACCCAAAATAAATTCAACCTACAGTTAAATAATGAATATGGGCTTAAAGTGCAGTCAGTGTAATGAAGATTGGAAAATAGAATCGCCAAAGTCCAAAAAATTGCACCATCAGCTCACCAAGTGGAGGGCTAAAAAAGTTTTATTAAGACTACATAAAATGAAAATAAGGCAACAAACAAAAAACTAATACATACAGTACCGACACACTTTATCCGAGTGTGGTCGGTACCGCAAGCCGGGAAATCTCCCGGCTTGCTAGTGGCCGCCCCTCGGCGTGCCGCGCGTCATAGACGCGCGGTCACGCGTCATCGGGAGCGTGCGCCCCCTGCACGCGCGTCCAGGGGCTCCCCGAGGGAGCCCTGGTGTCCCGCGATCGCGGGACAGCGGCAGGGGGTTCCGGGGGACCCGGCGGACCCGGCAGCGGTAGGGAGAGCGCCCCGATCGGAGGGCGCTCTTCCGCTGCTTCGGCGCGCGCCCGTCACTCTCGGGCGCGCGCCAGGCTACTGCTGCGGCAGAGAACGGGCAAATGCTCGAATAAACTCTGCCGCAGCAGTAACAACCCTACGCGTTTCAGGCTCCTTAGAGCCCTTTCTCAAGGGGGATAATGGGGACTGAGAGTGCATCTGGTATATATAGCCCCTCCTATTCAATTAACACGCAGCTGGAATGGATTGGTATTACATTGATTGGTTAATTTTAACATCTTATATGTCTGTGGATATTCAAGATGACCAATGAATATTAAAGGGAACATACCAAAATGCTTAATAATAATCAAAGTAATTAAAGAATAATACAACTCATATAATTACAAATTCAGATTAAAAAAAAGACAATTTTTAGATTTGAGTATTATCTCAATGGTGCAATCCCATATCTTAGTGATAACATTTATATAGAGACATAGTATAGTCCATTATTGCAAATGGAAAGGGGGGGGGAAAGGGATTATAACAAGGGATTGATTGGGTGGAATTATTTGATAACAATGGGTAGTCATAGCAATCATGAAATAATGCTTAATGTCTATAAGATAAATATTCATGTAATCACAAGTGGTTGCTTTGAAATGAACCACAAGATTACCAAACAATGTTAGTCACAAAAAAAAGACAGATGCTGGATAAGAAAACAGATGTAAATATTCATAAACATTATGCAATTTATCTAAAGCAATGAACATGTTAAAGAAAATATTTAAGGTCCCACTCTGTATTCAACCCTTTAGGGATTAATGTATCGAGTGTAAAAATCCAGTGGGCCTCTCTACGGTAAAGTGTATTGATTCTATCACCGCCCCTGTAATGTATGGGAACTTGTTCAATTGCTATGCATCTGAAGTTTGTTAAGGAACCATCTTGGCATACACTAAAATGTTTTGATACAGGATGTATCTCATCTTTTTTAAGTATTAATCGCATATGCTCAAGTATTCTCAATTTAAACATGTGTGTCGTTAGACCTATATATTTCTTTTGACAATCGCAAGTCAGCATATAGATCACAAACTCTGTTCTACAATTTATGAACATGGGAATGTTATAAGATCTCGTACTGTCAATGTTGGTAAAAATTGTGGATTTCGTAACATATTTGCAAATTTTACAGCGCCCACATGCAAAACATCCTTTTAATCTAGGAAAAAATGTGGGCTTAAAGTGCAGTCAATCAGTTTTAATTTGAGGATATTCACATTCAAATTGGAGGAAGGGTTTAGGAATTACAACTCTTTAATATGTAGCCCCCTCTTTTTCAAAGGACCAAAAGTAATTGGACAATTGACTCAAAAGCTGTTTCATGGACAGGTGTGGGCTATACCTTCGTTATTTCATCATCAATTAAGCAGGTAAAAGGTCTTGAGTTGATTCCAGGTGTGGCATTCGCATTTGGAAGCTGTTGCTATGAACCCACAACATGCGGTCAAAGGAGCTCTCAATGCAAGTGAAACAGGGCATCCTTAGGCTGCAAAAAAAAAGACAATCCATCAGAGAGATAACATGAACATTAGGAGTGGCCAAATCAACAGTTTGGTACATTCTGAGAAAAAAAGAACGCACTGGTAAGCTCTGCAACACAAAAAGGCCTGGACGTCCATGGAAGACAACAGTGATGGATGATTGTTGGATCCTTTCCATGGTAAAGAAAAACCCCTTCACAACATTCAGCCAAGTGAAGAACACTCTCCAGGAGCTAGGCATATCATTATCCAAGTCTATCATAAAGAGAAGACATCACGAGAGCAAATACAGAGCGTTCACCACAAGGTGCAAACCATTCATAAGCCTCAAGAATAGAAAGGCCAGATTAGACTTTGCCAAACAATATCTAAAAAAGCTAGCCCAGTTCTGGAACAGCATTCTTTGGACAGATGAAACTAAGATCAACCTGTACCAGAAACCTGTACCAGATGGGAAGAAAAAAGAATGGAGAAGGCTTGGAACAGCTCATGATCCGAAGCATACCACATAATCTGTAAAACACGGTGGAGGCAGTGTGATGGCATGGGCATGCATGGCTTACAATGGCACTGGGTCACTAGTGTTTATTGATTATGTGACAGAAGACAGAAGCAGCCAGATGAATTCTGAAGTGTATAGGGATATATTGTCTGCTCAGATTAAGCCAAATTCAGCAAAGTTGATTGGATGGCGCTTAACTTTACAGATGGACAATGACACAAAACATACTGCAAAAGCAACCCAGGAGTTTTTTAAGGCAAAGAAGTGGAATATTCTGCAATGGCCGAGTCAATCAACTGTTCTCAACCTGATCGAGCATGCATTTCACTTGCTGAAGACAAAACTTAAGGCAGAAAGACCCACAAACAAACAACTGAAGACAGCTGCAGTAAAGGCCTGCAAAGCATCACAAAGGAGGAAACCCAGCGTTTGGTGATGTTTGGTGATGTTTGGTGATGTCCATGTGATCCAGACTTCAAGCAGTCGTTGCCTGCAAAGGATTCCAATTACATTTGAACCCCTGAAATAAGGGGACTGTGTATGAAAATGGTTGCAATTCCTAAACGTTTCATACGATATTTTTGTTCAACCCCTTGAATTATAGCTGAAAGTCTGCACTTCTATTGCATCTCAGTTGTTTCATTTCAAATCCATTGTGGTGGCGTACAGAGCCAAAATTATGAAAATGGTGTCAGTGTCCAATTATTTACGGACCTAGCTGTACATATTAAAAAAAACACTTTAATTAATTCATATAGACAACTTATAATGCTGTCAGTATACATTTGAAATTGACCACAATTTAAAATCATTAATAATGCTTACCACAAAAAACTTTTTAATACAATTTATAAAATAAAAAAGGAAAAAAGCTAAGGTAAAACCAATCAAAGTGAATTCCACCAAAAATATAAAACAGTAAATACTAAAAACCAATATAATGATAACAAAGGACAAAGCATAATGATGGTAATAAAATATTAAACAAAAAAGGCATTTATGTCAAAATCATTTAGGCCCTTAGGTTGCAGATTGCTTAAACAATAAATCCAAAGGATTCCCTCTTGGATAAAGCTACTGTCCTATTCCACCTCTCCTGAGGGCAGGAACCTGTTCGATTCCCATGTACTTGATGCCAGAGGGATCAGAATGATGATATTTTTTTAAATGTAAAGACACATTATAGGTCTCTAATCCTATACTGATGTTCCATATATGTTCCAAAATTCTGACCCTTAGTGGGCGAATAGTATGACCCACATACTGGTATCTGCAGGGACAGATAAGACCATAAGCTACAAATGTACTTTTAAAATTTATGAAGCTCTTTATTTCAGATGTTTTCTAAGTTACATTAGAACAAGACCCTGGCAGAACCCTGACCAAACTCCCCTGCCATAGGTGTCACACTACAGCTTCAGTAAGTTTGAAGATGGCACGGACAACATTAATTAATTCCTTAAAGTGTTTGAGGATCAGTGTCTCCAGTTCCGTGTGCCAGAATGGGACTGGGTTTTGTGGGGTTCACCGCTATTATCGGGGATAGCACTGTAGACCTTCCAGGGGATCCCGTCAATGGACAGCAATGACTACGTCATGTGAAGGCTTTATTACTGTGCCAGTATGGCCTCAAACCAGAGGCATACCATGGCATGTTCAGGTCTGGGGACAAGACCAGCTGGGAAACCCATATGATGTTTGCTTGACTGAGGTGAGGTATTTCAGACTGAGGTGAGGTATTGGGTCTTTGAACAAAAGCCAGCCACATGCCTGGTTGCAGCCAGCCTAGCTGATTAATATGTCATCAACCGTGCACGGTTGGGAAGGGTAGGGTACCCAATGGCACTGAGTTCAATACCAGTGTTCCACAGGGGAAGGCCAAAGCATCGGCAGATTATTGTAGATCCAAGTTTGCAGACTTCAGGCAAAAGAGGCGGTGTTACCAGTGCAATCAAACTGGACACCTCAGACAAGATTGTCCTGAGCGGGCTCGCTCCAGCAATCCCCCTCAGGGACAACGCACTCCAGCTGCCAACCCGGTTACCTTCGTGAGACAGGTACTCATCGTGGAGCAGCGTGCCACAGTCCAGCAAGTACAGCAGTGGAATCAGATGGGGATTTTAACCCCTTCAGCAAGTAGCACAGCATCGGAGGCAAAAGGGCATCAAATTGCAAATGTTGGGTTGCAGTCCAACGACGTGAGGAGGAAGCATTTGCGGCCAATGACCATCGGAGCTTGCCCGGCAGCTGGCCTGATCGACGCCTTTGACACTTTCACTCTGGTGCGACCTAATATGGTCAATCCAGAGGATTTGCTCCCGGGCACAGGTATGCAGATAACCATGCCAGACAGGAGACCTAGATTAATCCAGGTTGCCAGATGTTCATTGACTGGGGTGCCGGTCGAGGTATGAGAGATGTGGTTGTTTTGCCTGGGTTAGATACAGATGGGATACTCGGTAATGACCTGGGCACCTCATCTGCTCATTTGCGGAGGATGCTGCTTCCATAGCAGCCATCATCAGAAGTGCCAGCAGGGCACTTGCCCAGGCATGGCAGCCTTTGGTACCCCTGCCATTGGGTATGTCACCATTCTCCTGCATTTGGGACCAACAGATCCTGCGGTTCCAGAGGAGTCCAGTTTGGGCAACGTTCTCCAGCTACAGGATGGATGTCCTGCGAGAGGCTGTATAGCTAGGTGGAGCAGACAGCAGCTGTAAAGCAGCTTCAGGTAAAGAAACAGCCAGCAGCATCCGAAGATTTATTTTTGTCTGGTGGTCCCAGGCAATCGCCAGGCAGTACTCTGGGGTCCCCTGCGACAAAGTACTCCAGGGACAGCCTGATAAGGTCTGACCCGGGCACCGGTACCAACCAACAGGGATGCCGATGAAGGTACATGGAGAGGATGCTCTTGTGACCCCAGTCACAAATAGCCAAAGTTGGGTAATTGCCGTGGCAGAGGTGCAGTCAGCACCGATGCCCACAAAGGTGGTTTATGCTCTTCAGCTTTGGGACCCCACCTCATAGCTCATTGCTCCCCTACCTTTGGAGCCCCCGTATGCAGAGGACCTCGAAGGTATCAGGCAGGTAAGTCAGATCATGCCTGACCAGTGTCCCCATATATGTGATGTTTCCCATTGTGACTTATTCTCAGACTATGTGACAGACAGGTAACTATCAGAGTTCAGTGCGGTATACCAGGAGATGGTGCGGGCAGATGCCAATCTGCTTGCGGACCTGGGTATGCATTCTGTCTGGGTCTCAGCACCAGGAGCTCTGGCTAGTACAGAGGCAGCAAGGGACCAGGTAGTGGTTTCTTGGAAGTGTAGGGAAGGCTCTGCTGAGCAAGATGAGACATCTCCCCTGTTCTCAGTTCCCCTCTGGGAGTGGAAGCGAGAGTTGTCAAGGAGACAAAGGGTCCCTGTTTTGGATAAGCCAAGTGGGACACAGCGGACTGATAGCCCCATAGACCCCAGCGGTCAGCAGCCCCTCCATCAGACTGAGTACAGTGTCTTGATGGGGAGGGAAAGGGTAGACAGGGAGATCAAGGACATGCAGCAGTACTATTAGGATTTAGTGACCAACTACAGTGCCCTGACAGACCCCCTGACTAAGATGACTGACTAGAGGGCATTGGCGCTGAAAGCCTGGTCCCCGGAGGATGGACAGGCAGTTCAACACTTACAGTCCTGCATTGCGGAAGTCAACATCCCCAAGCCCCTGCAGTCTTTTATGACCCCAGTGGTCTGTGTCCCCAACCCCGGGCAGGGAAACCTCAAGTTGCGGGGGGAGCAAATGTTTTGTCACACCAGATCAGTGCCCTGATGGATGTGGACTATGGAGGAGGCAAGGACTATCACAAGGCTGGAGGACTGAACCAGCCAGAGAGACTCTGTCATACCCCAGGAACCTCAAGGTTTTCCAGGCTCAGCAAGCCACCTGATATGGTGACTGTCCTGGAGCCTTCATCTTAAGGGGAAGTTGTGATGGTAGGGTGTAACCAGGCTCTCAAATAAAGGTTAAGCTTGTTTTTGTTACCCCTGATCCATGTATAAAGGTCTAAGAGATTTAGCTCTTGGGCCAGTAACATTGTATCATTCTGTTATAATGTCTGTAATAAAATTATTTTTGGTGTTTTTCCCTTTCCGGGCATGCCAGCGAGCAGGGATTGCTAGGGTATGAGTTTCAAGGGGGGTTAGCGGAGGATCCGTTAATAGAATGTGCCTAGGTGTTTGGGGTCCAGAGTTGTTGGTTCCCTCAGGTTAATTCCCAGGGAATCCCTGATTTTCGGATTCATGTAGGCACATTGTCCTGGCAATATCTCATCTTGAAAATGCAAGCGCGATTCACCGCTAAGGTACCCTGCTTAAGCATAGCCCAGAAAGGAGAATGAGGCACAGGGATGAATAGGTATCCCTGTAGCTGAGGGAATCCCTTTGTTAAGGTGGGTACCCCAGCTAGTGCCATGGTGACCCAGAACCAGTGTAGGGTTTGTGGGTGCTCCAACCATATATAAGGTTGAGGGGGGACCTTGAGAGTTCAGTGTGAGTCTAAAAGATAGAGTAAGGGGAATAAGGCAGCTAGGAATAAAAGTACAACAGAGACTCAGAAGTATATTAAAACATATACCCTAGTGTATTAAAATATATTTTAATAATGCAATGTAATGTGCTTTTACATTCTGAACCAATGTCCAAACAGGCTGTCCGAGCTAACACATAGGCACTGGTAAGTCTGCGGGACATCAGAGTTCAAATCAGCCATGGATGCCTAGAGGTGTGAATAACATTTGGGCAGTGGGGAAAGGCAGAGTACCAGGTCCGGAGATCAATGGCAGTCGTCCGGACTGCCGCTTGCTCTGCCAGACCTGGTGGAGCCTGTACCAGCATGTGACATTGAGATAGCCAGGGATGGAGGTGGCAAACTTGCGCATGTCCCTTGACTATTTCAGATTTCCCACTGACCCGGCTTTTCTATCAGTCTTGAAACTGATAGGTTGCTTGGAATTTTCCCATGCGATGATTGGCTGCTGAGTTTTTTGAATGAAACTCAGAATACTATAAAAAACCTGTGAGCCAATCAGATTTCAGTTCTCCGGTAGTAAGAGTGTGGATGGGCTTTTCAGAGTTGCTCTTGTGTGAATAGTAGAGCAACCGGCTTCAATTTCAAGCCAAAAAAGACTTTTGCGCCCAAGTTCTCAAAATCGAACGTAGCACACGCGGCTGGGATTTCATGCCAATTTGAGTTCCAGAGGATTTGTGGCAGGTTGCGGTAAGGAGGGATCAAGTTCTCAGAAGAGAACGTACCTGTGGCGTGTGGAACTTCATGCCGCTTTGAGTTCCAGGGAATTCCGGGCTAAGTCCCGCTCAGGGTAAAACTCATTTACTTAGTTTCCTGAACCTAAGAAAGTCTAGTTTTCGACCCCAGTCCCAAATTAAGTGTGTCTTTTTGTCTGTATTTTGTGTATCATTGTGTGTAAGCAAATTTGTGCGAATAAACGTCAATGAATAATCCTGGTAAAAAGGTGTAAAGCGTCTGGTCTCCCATGACACCTCTGAATGGTAAAGTGTTTGTAAATCAAATGTTTCCTTTACCCTTATTCCACCCTGCCAATTCAGAGAACCAATGAAGTTGAGGAAAAGTGGGGAGGGAAGTACTTACTGAATACACAGTGACCAAAGGGAGTAGCCAGAGGAAATCAGATATTTAAAGGAAACAGATGTGTATTAAAGTGCTCAATTACCCAGATAAGACCCTTTAAACATGTCACTGAAATGAGTTAACTTGTGTCCTAGAAGGTATTGCCTTTTTAACAACTGATTCTCAATGTTGTTTGAAACCAATGAAACTCTATTAATTGAAGATTAATCATCTTCTATATTTTGTATGTATTTTATTTTAGTTCTTTATTCATTGTCTTCCTATTGAAAGATATCTTGACTCATCTTCTCCTTGCCATCGACTGATGTATTATGCACGGACATGTCCATTCTACCGTGCAAGGCTGGTTGCCATTATAACACTTTTTAGGTCATGTTGTACCGTATATCAGCCATTTTTTTCCTCATGTAATATCATCTATTAGAGTGGTAAAGACATTGTAAATTAATCAATATGATTTAACATATTTGTAAAAAAACAGGACAAGTCCCATGTATGTGCATCAAGATCAGATGCAATGCAGGTCACGTGGATAATGATAAGCAGTAGAAAATGGGGGAGCGAGGTGCAAACCATGAGTCATAAAGAGGGAGTGATACCGAAGCTGGGTAATAATAAAGATAAAACAGGTCCCCAAATGTCCAGAATACATAATAGGTAGTAAAAGAGGTCCGTCTGTGGGTGTCCCCGTCCGTGGAGCTATGAGAGCCTATCCTGCCTCCCTGTAATGATAGATCCAGGCTGTCGAACTGGCTGAGACGTCACTGGGTGCGACTCCCCGTTTCTTCAGGTTCTCCTGGATGTACTCGTCCATAGCCTTAGTTTCGGGAAGAGACAGAGGATAAGTCTTGGACTTAGGTAACGTGTAACCAGGAATCAGGTCAATAGGACAGTCATATGACCTGTGGGGGGTAGAAGGTCTGATTGTACCTTATTAAAAACATCCAGAAACTGTGGTAAACCGTAGGGAGGTACGTCTCAGGAACGGTGGTATTCGCTAGGAGTCGCTGTGGTTCGCCTGACCTTGGTTCCCAAGTGATTGGGTTGGTGGATGCCCAATTGATCCGTGGGTTGTGTCGTTGCAACCATGGCAATCCTAGGGTTATGGGTGTTCCAGGAGCCTGGATTACATCAAGGGTCAGGGTCTCCTTGTGATTATCAGAGGAAAGTACAACCGGAACCGTCTCTAATGAGATAAATGCCGGCGTGAGTGGATGCCCATCAATTCCGACCAAGGCGATGGGGATCTTTTCCTCCACGAGCGGTATCTGGTAGTGTTTGGCGAACTCATGATCCACGAAATTGCCTGCGGCTCCGGAGTCTATGAAGGCTACTGTGGAGACGCGGAACTTACGGCCTGAGAGGCACACGGGTATAGTGAGTTTCTTAGGGAATCCTTTTTGGGGAGGGGGATGAGGAGACATAACACCCAGGGAGAGCCCCTTCATACTCACTGGGTGTTCCGTTTTCCGGAGATGGAGGACATTCTTGGGTCAGATGTTTTTGCAGGTCCGCAATAATAGCACAATTCCCTGGCGCGGCGGAATTGCCGTATTGGTGTGCGAACCCGTTGAACCCCCAACTGCATCGGTTCGGATGACTCCAAGGAAGGACAGGGCGGTGTAGTGGACCTGGGGACTTTAGTAGTGCTGAGAGAGGGAGACAAAGAGGTTACCGAGAGAGTGCGCTGGCGCTCCGTGCGGCGTACCTGAATACGTTGGTCCACTCTAATCGCCAGAGTGATGAGATCCTCCAAAAGACCTGGCATGGGTTGAGAGCAAGTGCATCCTTGATGCTGTCTGACAGTCCTTGCTAGAATACGGCGACGTAGGCCTTCTGTTCCCAGTTGGTCTCTGCTGCAAGGGTCCGGAACTCTATGGTATTCAATCACCAGTTTTTGCCCTAGAGCAATCTGTAAAAGAGGAGAAGACGCCACCTCCCGACGTGCGGGGGAATCAAACACCTGGCTGAATTCCGTCTTGAAGGCTGAGTAATTCTGGGTAAGGTCATCACGCAGCTCCCAGATTGGGGAGGCCCAAGCCAGTGCGCTACCCGTCAACAGATTATAAATGTAGGCCACCTTCTTTCGGCCAGTTGAAAACTGGTGGGGGGCCATTTCAAACTGTACCTCACATTGATTAATGAAGCCCCGAAAATCTTGAGATTCACCTGCGTAAGGTTTGGGGTTAGGAATCCACATATCGGAGGAGCATGTGGTAGCTACCCCGGCAACCTGAGTGGAGGTTGTGGGCGCAGAGGCGTCGGTACCTGAACCGACAGTGCGGCTAGTTGTTGTGTTAGCGCCACAATTTGATCGGCCATGACTTGATTCTGCTGAAGCAGATTCGTGTAAATCATACTTAATTGAGTCTGGTCTGCGTCTTGCTGGCTTGACATAATGTTAAGCCGGTGCTGCCCGCAGACCAGACCCGTCCCTTGTGCTGAGGTGGGACATAGGGATACACGCACCCGCAGCAAAGGGAGCTCGTCCGGAGTGTGGTGTTAGTGTTTCCAGGCCAGGTATAGTAAGAAAGACAATACTTGCCGTACTGGTAGTAGAGGAAGAGTAGTTATTGCCGTTGCCAAGGTCAGGGATTGGAGAGTTGCGGAAGGTCGAAGGTATAAGCCGTGTATCAGGGATGAAAGAAGTCAAAAAGTCCAAGTAGAGTCGAAGTCGAGAGCCAGAGGGGGTAGTCGTCCAATCTGCGTCAATACCTGAGGAGTCACTGAGAGAGTAGTCAAATGCTTCCATACAGAACTATGTCGAGCGACAAGTGATGGGAATCACAGGCATAATAAGGCTGGGCAGGCCAATGGGAAAAGGGGGCAGGCCTGCAGGACTGCAAGGAGTCCTACCTGATAGGAGGGAGGTGTTACAGCCCAGCTGAGTGTAGTAATTGATTTGCATAGAACTGTGTGATGCTTGGGGGCGATGCCTTACTGCGCAGTGGTTAAAAGTGCTCTGTTAGGCGTGTGCTCTGTAAGCTGGGAATGCATGCACATAACGTCTGGGGCTGGCGTGCGTGTGTGCGTGGATTCGGTGACTGACGCGCGTATGCGCATGGGGTCAGTGACAGACGCATGTGTGCGCATAGAGCGCGGAGCCGGAGACACATGCAGAGGCTGCGGTTCAACAGGCACCTCTTCGGTTGGTGCAATCCTGTGATGGCAAGGAGCCAGAATGCCAGTGGCAGACAATGGGGGTATGTGGGAATTGCGCTGCAGGCGCTTCGACGCCTGAGTACCGACGGGAGGTGAGTAATGGTCGCGCTGACGGTGCTGAGACACCAGATTCCTTACACCCTAGTGAGAGGTCCTTGTGTGGTATGGTCCGGACCCTAGCAGAGCATCTAGTGCTCCGGTATCACTCACAACTGCGGATGGCATCCATAGAGTAATGTATAAGCACTTACTAAAATCCTCGTTCCGTAGCGTGCTCCCAAGGTGGAGATATATGGTAGAGAAAAAGGGGGGAGAACATGGGGCATGGCTGGGATAGAAATGAGGCTGGTAGTAGGTCAATTTAAATAGTTTTATTAGGCATATTAGCCGAAAGAAATAAAAACAGCACACATCCCCTGACGCGTTTCCCGCCTCTCAGGGTGCTTTTGTATAATGTCAATGGACATTTGGCGTGTGGAACATTGGATATATATATCTGTACTGCACCGACACACTTTATTCGAGCAAATACCCAGTATGTACCTGGCAGATACCTGGAATGCGCCGCTCCTCACCTCTGACAAGCCCCGTTGCGTTTGCCTTCCCAGCCTGGGTTCATGCCTGGCTGATGGGCGGCTGATCTGTTAAATGATAATGATTAGGATTTAATAGGCTGCAATGCTTCGCGTGTCTACCAGATGGCATAAATTCATGAATTGTAATGCAGTATATATATATATACTGTGCAGTATTGCAGCCAGCGGGAATAAAATGCTTCAATCCTTGCTGGAAAATAACCCAATGCACTCGGGCAGAAAACAGTCACAAACCTCAATACACCCGGGTATACCCGAATTCGTGGGACTAGCCGAGCTCGAATAAAGTGTGTCGCCAGTGTATGTAGGTGTTGCTTTGGTTCAATATTAGTTTGATGTTCCTTTATTATATATACATCATGTTCCCTGTACCTACACGTTATGGGTTATATTTTGTGTATATATATATATATATATATATATACAGTGTTCGACAAACCTATACATTTGCTCGCCCCGGGCGAGTGGATTTAACCCCCGGGCGAGTAAATATTGGCCCAAGCAGCACACGTTTGGTACTAGGTGGCGAGTAGATTTTTTTGTGTGGCGAGTAGATTTTTGGGTGATTTGTCAACCACTGTGTATATATATATATATATATATATATATATATATATATATATATATATATATATATATATATATATATATATATATATATTTATATATATTTCTACCTCAAATATGTTTTCCACTTGAGTTGTTATTCATCTGATCTCTTGTGGTACGTTATATGGGGCATTACATTTGTTATATAAAATGACCCATATCGAGAATATAGATATCTGTGGGCATGATATATTATGTTTTCTATGCAGTAGCATATCATTGTGATATACATATATGAATATTTACATTAGGCTCTTTTTGGGCTCTGCTTGTGTTCACGTATATATGTATTTTTTGTTTTACCCTGAGATTTTCCCTCATCATAGGATTGTAGTTCTATATGGATTGACTACAGTCACTATATATAAAAATGATTTTTTGTATCTTTATCTACACAATTGTGCATTATTATATTTATGCTTTACGTAGTTACATATTTACTTTTAGAGCTGGCTTGGTTTCACCACGGCTGTTGCATGCAATATGTTGGTTGTGTCCATGCAGAGTTTTTCATTTTATATGCAGCACTTATTATTATCATACATCTAGGTAGTTTATCACGCAACCTTTCACATTAGGTATCTAGTTTAGTCTATTCTTTTAATCGTTAAGTATTTGTTTGTTTTATATGCATTACACGATGGTTATGGTGGTTATTTAATATTTATATTTATATGTTTGTCTACTCTTAATTGATTATATACACTATTATGTCATTGGTTGTACACAATTTAGGTGTTTTATTTATTTATAATCACGTTTAAATTCACATCAAAGAAGCTTTAAATGCATGTACTCAGGTTCTCAGTTGGTGTTTACTTCACTTTTCAGCATTATTTATGTATTTACATATATGCGCTGTGTGTTTTTTACTTTTTTTCATGTTGTTGTTGTTAGTTGTTATTTTAGCATTGTTGGCTCCCCCCATCATTCCCTTTTCCATCTAGTACTCGGAGGTAGAAATATATATGTAATAATCGCATATATGGCGTATGTAAGGGGAACCTATATGTTACGAGGTGTGGTGCGCTATACCTGTCAGCCTCACAGGAGGCCTGAGCCTCCGCTAGTGAGAACCTGGGGTGAATCCTCTGGAACGTTTCTTCTAATTACAGCGCCTCCACCTGTGCAGGATTCTAGGAGTGTAGAATGCCCCCTAGACAGGACCCACATATATGAACCACATACACCAAGGTATATATAACACAGGTTTACTATATGGGCAGATAAAACACAATACACATGCATCAAAATTATGACATCAACAGTACATAACTTCAGTGTCACCCTGTAACACTACTAAACACAACTATCCCCACACCTCGCAGGGAATTAACCCCACACAGTATTCCCAAAGTCCTTGTACCCAAAGTCCCAAGAGTCCCACAACCCCACCCACGTGTGGGACAGCGCTGCCCACTAAGATGAAGTGTATAGGTGGTGCACTTGGTGACTTGGATAATACCTGCCCGGTGCTCCTGCTACCGGGTGCGCAGATAAACTTTACTTGGAATCCCTTGCTCCAGGAGATGATCCAAGATGCCTCCGCCTCAACGGTGTGTGGCTCCCGCATGGAGTGATCCACCTTTATAATGTCTCCTGTCCTTGCTAACGCAGAGGATGTTATATCTTCACGCAATTCACCTTCACAGCAATTCCCCTTCACAGCAATTGCCAGGATAGTTACGTTTCCTGGCTGGACCCTCACTTGTCTAGGTTCTACAGGACCCTGTCCTTAGTCTAAGGGGAGTCCCTGTAGTAACCACAAGCTGAGGTGAGTAGGGCCTAGCTAGGGCCTAAGGGGAGACTTCTGGCCTAGTGCATGAGGCTACTTTCCTCCCTGCACAAACACACCATCTCTGTGTCCCAGCTCCTAACTGACAATCCGTGTCTTCACACAACATTGTTGCAATTTTGCAGCATGAGAATCTGTCAGCCTTATTGGCTGTCTGGCTGCCTGTGACCAGGGTGAAAGTGCAGTCCCCAGAGGTTGCTGGGAATTGTAGTCCTTGGTGGCTCTCTTTAACATTGGGGCCACGTGCACTCTGTGTAATGGCCACCGCCGCTGCTAACTGCGCATTTGCAAACTGGGGGATGTCCCTGACTATGGAGTGCCTCTTCTCACTCCCTGTAATGGCTGCCGTATTGCATCTGGGGCTATACTGCGCGTGCACGAGCTTCCGCGCATGTGCGAACGCACACAAGATGGCGGCGCCCTGTAGCTGTTGTCACCAGGAGCCCCCGGTCACGCGATCACCCCTGCAACTGCCCTCACGCTGTCGCAGATAAGAGAGAGAGAACCGAATGTCTGGGGAGCCAGAGGGGACTTGGCTATATTCTCCCCCTGGTGGAAATACCAACATCCCCGCTTGGAGGACATCACAACATAAGGTAAGACAATCAAAATGCAGTGCATAATAGGTATAACTTAACATATGTACTCTAACATCAATGGTACATAACATACTCACATTAGTGATACCCGAGGCCAGCTGAGTGTTAGCTTTTTGCTGAGACCTAGTGTGAGGTGCCCTTAACTGATAATGTGGGGGTACCTCATTTTTACTTTTGTGAGCCTCCGTCTGGGTAATTTCTTGGAAGTCATGATCGGGAGCAACAGTCACTGGTTCCATACTACTTCCTCCCCCTGGTGGAAGGAATAGCACAGTGTCTCTTGGCCAGACCTTTACCCGGCCATCCGCGGCATGGATGCGGTAGGCCAGGAGGTCTTGACCCTTTCCTCAGTCCACCACATGGTGAATGGAGCGCTCCATGTTGCGCTTAGAGGAGGCAAATTTCAATGGGGCATTCACAACACAGTCCTTGTCCCCAAGCACTTGGGAGGCTTCCACTGGGAAGCGAGCTATTAACAATGTCTCTGTACTCAAAGTCTCTGTCACATTCTGCAGGGGGTAAAGGGTTGATACCTTACCATTGTGGGGATTCACGGTGGCCAACAGGTCTTCGAGGACGCTGTCAGTTCCTACCTCTGCTGTCTTGGGACCTGTCCCCGGCACATCTGGGGCAGTCCACTCACTTTCTGGAAACTCGGGAGCGTTGGATCCCAGTCCTGGGACCATTTGAGATGGAACGCATGGGCTCACACTCAGTTCAGTTATGGTAGCGGTTGTGGTGTCACACGGGCCCACCGTCAGGTCATGATCAGTCCCACCTCGGGCACACGGATGTCCAGCGACGTTCTGCTGCTCAGCATGAGCCTTAGTTGGGGCCTTTTCCACAGCCGCCTCCATCGGAGCCTGTGGGGAGTAATGAGGTTCCTCACCACTCCGCTGGCTTGCGATGTGTTCCTCTTCCTCCGGTCCCATCTCCGGATGTCCCTCCAACACACTGGGAGTCGACACGGTTGTGGGACTCTTCCGCGGCTCCGGCCGCACCAGCGCTTGCTGCCGAGGGATGTCGATGTGCAGCGGGCCCATGTCACAGGTTAGCCGCTCTGCCGCACCGCTGTAGTGGCCTGCCGGTAGGCGCATCACCACTGATGGTTGGCTGCTGCATCAGTAGACAAGGATGGGGGTAGGGACACCTCCGCAGGGGAACAGCATCGCGGCGCCTCGCATTCACTGGTGGCAATCGGCATGAAGCGGTTCTGCTCCGGCGGTACCAGTGGTAGCGATCCCCCTTCTCCCTGGGCAGTCAACTTACCCTGTGCGATGGGCAGTGCGATGGGCAGGGAGGGGAGGGGGGCGATGGGCATGGAGGGGTGGGTGGGGGGCGATGGGCAGTGAGGGGTGGGGGGGTGAAGAGCAGTGAGCGGGGTGAGCAAAGGGCAGGGAGGGGGGAGCAAAGGGCAGGGTGTGGGGAGCAAAGGGCAGGGAGGGGGGGAGCAAAGGGCAGGGAGGGGGTGGAAGGGGCAAAGGGCAGGGATGTGGTGGGGGGGCAAAGGGCAGGGAAGGGGTAGGGGGGCAAAGGGCTGGGAGGAGGTAGGGGGGCAAAGGGCAGGGAGGGGGTGGGGTGGGGTGGCAAATGGAAGGGGGGAAAAGGGCAGGGAGGGGGTGGGGGGCAAAGGGCAGGGAGGGGGTGGAAGGGGCAAATAGCAGGGAGGGGGTGGGGAGGCAAAGGGCAGGGAGGGGTGGGGGGCAAAGGGCAGGGAGGGGGTGGAAGGGGCAAATAGCAGGGAGGGGGTGGAAGGGGCAAATAGCAGGGAGGGGGTGGGGAGGAAAAGGGCAGGGAGGGGTGGGGGGCAAAGGGCAGGGAGGGGGTGGGGGGGCAATGGGCAGGGAGGGGTGGGGGGGCAAAGAGTAGGGAAGGGGTGGAGGGGCAAAGGGCAGGGAAGGGGTGGGGGGCAAAAGGCTGGGAATGGGTGGGGGGGCAAAGGGCTGGGAGAGGGTTGGGGCAAAGGGCAGGGAGAGGGTTGGGGGGAAAAGGGCAGGGAGGGGGTGGGTGGGCAAAGGGCAGGGAGGGGTCGGTGGGTGCAAAGGGCAGGGAGGGGGTGGGGGGGCAAAGGGCAGCAAAGGGGGCCAGGGGGCAAAGGGTGGGGAGGGGCTGGGGGGGTAAAGGACAGGGAGGGGTGGGGGGGCAAAGGGCAGGGAGGGGTGGGGGGGGGGGCAAATGGCAGGGAGGGGGTGGAAGGGGCAAATAGCAGGGAGGGGGTGGGCAAAGTGTAGGGAGGGGTTGGGGGGGCGAAGGGCAGGGAGGGAGTTGAAGGGGCAAATAGCAGAGAGGGGGTGGGGGGGCAAAGGGCAGGGAGGGGTGGGGGGCAAAGGGCAGGGAGGGGGTGGAAGGGGCAAAGGGCAGGGAGGGGGTGCGGGGCAAAGGGCAGGGAGGGGTGGGGGGGCAAAGAGCAGGGAAGGGGTGGGGGGAAAAGGGCAGGGAAGGGGTGGGGGGCAAAAGGCTGGGAATGGGTGGGGAGGCAAAGGGCTGGGAGAGGGTTGGGGCAAAGGGCAGGGAGAGGGTTGGGGGGGAAAAAGGCAGGGAGGGGCTGGGTGGGCAAATGGCAGGGAGGGGTGGGTGGGAGCAAAGGGCAGGGAGGGGGTGGGGGGGCAAAGGGCAGGGAGAAGGGTGGGGAGGGGCAAAGGGCAGGTATTGGTTGGGGGGGCAAAGGGCAGCAAAGGGGGTCAGGGGGCAAAGGGTGGGGAGGGGCTGGGGGTGGTAAAGGAAAGGGAGGGGTGGGGGGCAAAGGGCAGGGAGGGGTGGGGGGGGGGGCAAAGAGCAGGGAGGGGTTGATGGGGCAAAGGGCAGGGAGGGGTTGGGGGGGCAAAGGGCAGGGAGGGGGTGGGGGGGCAAAAGGTAGGGAGGAGGTTGGGGGGGCAAATGGC
The DNA here is from genome assembly GCF_040206685.1 of Ascaphus truei. Taxonomy (NCBI): domain Eukaryota; kingdom Metazoa; phylum Chordata; class Amphibia; order Anura; family Ascaphidae; genus Ascaphus; species Ascaphus truei. The sequence goes on along the minus strand of NC_134484.1, from coordinate 218,469,642 downwards.
AGGGAGGGGGTGGGGTGGGGGCAAAGGGCACAGAGGGGTGGGGGATTTAAGGGCAGGGAGGGAGTGGGGGGGGAAAGGGCAGGGAGGGGGTAGTTGGGCAAAGGGCAGAGAGAGGTTGGGGGGCAAAGGGCAGGGAGGGGGTGGGGGGGCAAAGGGCAGGGAGGGGGTGGTTGGGCAAAGGGCAGGGAGGGGGTGAGGGGGCAAAGGGCAGGGAGGGGGTTTGGGGGGCAAAGGGCAGGGAGGGGTGGGGGCAAAGGGCAGGGTGGGGGTGGGTGGGGCAAAGGGCAGGGGGGGCAAAGGGCAGGGAGGGGGGGCAAAGGGCAAGGAGGGGGGGGCAAAGGGCAGGGAGGGGGTGGGGGGGCAAATGGCAGGGAGGGGGTGGGGGGGCAAATGGCAGGGAGGGGTGGGGGGGAAAAGGGCAGGGAAGGGGTGGGAGGCAAAGGGCTGGGAGTGGGTAGGGGAGGCAAAGGCAGGGAGGGGGTGGGGTGGGTCAAAGGGTAGGGAGGGGGTGGGGGGGGCAAAGGGCAGGAAGGGGGTGTGGGGGCAAAGGGCATGGAGTGGGTGGTGGGGCAAAGGGCATGGAGGGAGTGGGGGGCAAAGGGCAGGGAGAAGGGGGGGAGTCAGGGAAGCGTGAAAGAACCCATTCCCCTTCGTTTCCTCACCTTGCACCCGGCCGCGCTCCTCCTCTTCCTCCGGGTACCAGCCGCCCTCCTCCTCCACCTCGGGCTCCTCAGCGGTGTCTGTGACCCCCGACAAAGCTGAGATGCTCTGGTGAGGAGGTGCTGTGCCCCACCGTTGAACATGCCCTTCACGGGAGAGGCGGAGAGAGCCGGAGGAGCGCTCTCGGGGATGTTGGAGTTGGGGGAGTGGCCTGTGTGAAGTGAGAGCCGCAGAGAGCGTGCTCTGTGTAGGGGGGGATTTGGAGTGGGAGCGGTGTGTGGGACAGAGAGCGCCGGGGAAGGGTGAGAGCAAGGGAAGGATGACAGCCAGGAAAGGGTGACATCCGGGAAATGGAGCGGCCTGTGGGAGGTGAGAGCCAGGGAAGAGAGCAGCCGGTGGGAGGTGAGAGCCGGGGGGAGGGTGAGAGCTGGGGGAAGGGTGAGAGCCGGAGGAAGGGTGAGAGCTGGGGGAAGGGTGAGTGCCGGAGTAAGGGTGAGAGCCGGAGGGAGGTGAGAACCGGGGAAGGGTAAGAGCCGAGGGAAGGGAGCGGCCTTTGGGAGGTGAGAGCCAGGGAAGTGTGAGAGCCGGGGGAAGGGAGCAGCCTGTGGAAGGTGAGAGCCAGGGGGAGGTGAAAGCCGGGGAAGGGTGAGAGCCAGGGATGGGTGAGAGCCGGGGAAGGGAGCAGCCTGTGGGAGGAGAGCAGGAGAGAGCATTCTCTGGGGGGCCAATGAGAGCTGTGGGGGGGCAGGACAAAGGGGGGGGCAGACACAATGGCCAATGAGAGCCGTGGGAGGTCGGGCGGACTGACGGACCAATCAAATGGTCTCCAGACACTCACATCCAAGATTTTCAAAATTATATATATAGATAGTACTCAAATTTTTCAGTGTTCCACAGTTCCCTTGCAATACTCAAGTTTTAATAGTACTTCTATTGTTAACATAAATACATTCTGTTTTTTTGTCAGATTTGAACCTGTTTTGTGTATTTTTTTTTTCTTCAATTTATTATTCTAACATTGTAAACTCATGAGAATTGTATTCTATGGTGTTATCTGGACAGTACTTTGAGCTAGTTATATCACAAAAACTTAATAACAATAATGTAATAAAAAGGAAATAGGAATAGAAAGGAATAGTCATGGCAAACCAATTTTACTGGTTATGTTTTCTTGTTACTTGGAAATTTGCTAGAGGCTAGTTTGTATACAATGTCTTGGTTTTGACATAAAAAATGTATCCTATAATGAAATAGGTTGAGATGATAAAAAACGGAAATACTTGAGAATGCAAATGGTCATTGTCAAAGGTGAATATTTACTTCAAATTGAAAAAAATACCCTTTTTACATTTTAGGAATGTTAAAACAGGAATTTACAAGCATACTACTTACATCTGATTCTAAAAAAAATTATTTGCAGAATTAGATATAAAACACTTAATAGAAAATCTTCAAAGAGTCTGGATGTGAACTTTTATCTTACAAAAAGGATAATAGGAAATTGAAATTATGTTGTGGTTAAAGGGAAAAAAACATTAGCAGTATATTATCTGTATTTATACTAGAAGAAAGAGGTACTGTGCTACAGCGGCATGAATTAGCTACCAACAAAAGCTGACAGTTATTAAAGAATAAAAAAAATAAAACAATTCTATCTGGCTGGAAGACAATAAAATCAACTGGAAACATTTATGTAAAGCTATTATATTTAAAGAAATCCCTATTATGCTGGATAATTATAACTTGTATTCAAGTGTTTTTATTTTTCAATGTGAGAATAAAGAAAATGTAGAAAATGCAAAAGACCAGAAGTGAGGGAACTACATGATGCATCAACCATTTGGTCAATGTTCCATTTGACCCTGGATTTCTGTGGTAGGCGTGGCCCTATATAAGGCTGGGCCTTCTTAGAAGGCTGGATGAAGCTGAGGAGGCTACATCTGGTGGCCGAAGAAAGAAGAGAAAAAAGAAAATAGGTTACAAGAAAATAAGAGAATAAATACTCACAAAAGACTACAAGCAACTGAGGATCGAGGGCTTCATGGGAAAATGAGGATCCCACATAATCAAGGTAGGATGGCTATGGATTAAAAATAGGCTAATGAATCTGTATTTATTTATGACTGATTTTTTTGACCATTGGCGCTATATTGAGTTTGTTCCTTGTGGCTTGAAACATGAAGATGAGGATGGCCTTAATCCCGGCTGGGGTAAATAATCTTTTTTTATGGTAAACATTGATTACCAATGTGGTTATCTAGACTCCGATTGAGGGCTTAGGTAGCAACAGTGACAATCAATGGGTTTAATGACTATCTACTGCCGTTGCACCTCATGCATTTTTTAGTTACTGTTTATACACCAATACAGTAATATATGTTTTATGTACCCCCTCTTTTTGTATTAAATGTTACGTTTTAAATCAGGTGGTGTGCAACCAAGTGAACCCTTTGTGAGTGCACAATCTTGTGCCCTCCATTTTGTTTTTCTGTCTATTCACACAAGTTCACATTTGGCATCCACCAGTTATCACTACTACTTATTCATCACCTTGGTCTATTAGTGCAGTGATTTAGTTGATCATCAGCCTCCACCCTTTTCTGCATGTCTTGCAAGTGACTCTTAATTTGTCCTGCCATCAACTCATGCAAGAGGTTATAACCAGATGGACTTAAAATGTATACAGTACAGGTTAAAACAGTTTTTTTACAGTAGAAACAAGCAATATCTAACTGCATGGCATCTTATAAGGAAAGGGGGAATTACATTACTCACTCTATCACAGTGGAAACTAATAACTTATGTGTGTGAAGTAATAAAACCTTTTCAAATAGCCATACAAGAACTAAGCTTTGAAAATGTCACAATGAACCAAGTCAAATCCCTCAACGACCTAAAACAAAATAGTTCATAATCTTCAAAACAAAAGCTAGATGATCAAAAAGAGTGGTTTAATCCTGAAAATTAAATACGATTTGTCAGCTTTGTTAATGACCTGCCTTCTTCCCATCATGAGGACCCATGGTTAACGCACTCCTAAATCTAAATGCTATGGTTTAGCTAAAGTGCTAGCTCCAAAATGTAAAAAGAAACTGATCTCCCACAAGACAGTAATGCCTATAAAGAACGCTTTATCTGGGTAGTGCTTGACTACTGATGCAGTGGCCGTTATTCGAACACTTCACGCGGCAATTAATGCGGGAAGCCGTGATCACAACGGGGACAAAGCTCGCTGTGTTTAATGAACTAACTGCGGTGCATTAGCTTCCCAAAGCAGGGACCCCTGCTGTGTGAATGCTACCGGCGTCTGCCTGTGTGTAATAGACACGCAGAAAGAGAGTCTGAATCAGTCCCTTTAACTGCGTGCCTCTCACAAGCGATCGCCGGGGTTTTATTAAAATTCTAAAATTACAGTTTTGTAGCAGGGGGTCTCCTGCGCTGAACACAGTTGATTTCAGGTCCAGGCACCCCCTACGTCCCGAGTTACAGGCCCAGTTATGGGGTGCCGGTATCCCCGCCATGTTAAAATTGTGGGTCACGTGACCGCAGGACTAGAGGGATACGGGCACCCCATAACTGGGCCTGTAACTCAGGAAGTAGGGGGTCTCCAAGGCTGAAATAAACTTTGTTCAGCTCAGAAGACCCCCTACTCATGCACACAATAAATAAAAATTAAAAATGTAAGCAGCTTCATTACCTTAGCAATGCCCACTAAGGCAATTAAGGGGTTAAGGCACAGGTGCCAACCCTGTGTGTAAAAAACTAAAACATGGCCTACACAGTACAGTACATTTAAATAAATCATCCCCCCCCTACCACCAAACACACATACAGTACCTTACATTAATGGGCCAAATAACTATTATCCAGATATGGATAATAGATTATTTGGCCCATTATTAAACACATTAACTACAGTAGCATAATAAAATAAATACAGTTCTACTGTACTTGCTCTAAATAAAATAAAATAAATAAATTACCATACTGTAAATCAATCCATTCACAAATCAATTACAATACAATCCAAATCAATTACTGTACGCAATTCACTATTCAAATCCTAGAAACAAAAAAAGGAATCAGAAATAAATTACTGTACCATCAATCAACTAAATCTAACTAACAATAAGCCACTATTAAAAAGAAAGCCCCCCCCCCTGAAATAAACCATAGCAAACACATTTGCACACCAAGCTGCAAAATACAGTTAAAAATGCATCAAAAAAAGCAAGCAAACATGAGCAATACAATCTTTTATTTGCTCTGTATTATGTATATCCATAGGGACATCCCACTTCTGATTGGTTCAAGTACTGTACCATGTGAGGGCGGCCATCTTTCTTTTGATGACGTCGTCTTAAAGGCAATTGCAGCACAAAAGCGCTGAGCTTTAGGGTACCAATTCACTATTCATTCACTTTGATTCACCTCACACCCACCAGCTGCAGACCTTTAATATGGCACTATTCACAAATAGAGCACTATTAGATATCGATTTCAATGGTTTCTTTGATGAAACCAGCAACAGTATGGAAATAGAGCAAGATACATTAGAAACACATTTTTTAAAATTAGAAAAAGTGTTAAATCAAGAGATTAGACAAAAATGGGAGATTTTCACTTTAAAGAAATATTTAGAGCACAAAAGGATTCCTAGGGGGCTACGGAATCTTAAAACACCCATTATAGACACAGATAATGAAGGCTTCATGCGAGATTGGAATTTTCTATTAGATACCTATTCAATAGGATTGATGCAATTATTAATTAAACATAGAAGTACTATTCTAGATAAAATAGATGGGGAAGTTAATGCTATCAGAGATCAACTAGAACCATTCATGACCATGTCTGAATACAAAACTTTAGAAGACAAAGTAATTCAAAGAATGACTAAATTGGGTAAAGAGGTTAAAATTGTAAAACAGAAAAAATTATTGCGAGACAAGAAAGATTACGATGAGGGTAAAGAGAGAAATTGGAAAAGGGAGAAAAGTGTCTCCAATATTGAAGTCATTGAGCCTCATGTAGAACCCAATCCAGAGCCCACTGTTAATTCAGAAGTTTTAAAATTAAAAAAGGGGCCGAATAACTCCAATATTGAATCTGTAGATAAGACAGATACACATCATAAAACTGAGAAATTACAGGGGGTAAAAGGTGGTAAAAAATCTAACTCTAACTATAACCAAGAGTGGTCTAGATTTGACCGCAGGGAAGATGACAGGGAGTATACCTCTAGAGAATATCATGAAAGATCACCTGTTCATAGATCAAATGATAGAGATCAAGTATTTAGGGGTTACCGTGAAAGATCCCCCCATTTATAGACCAAATGAGAGACCAAATGAACAACATAGGGGGTCCGCTCATTTTTTAGAGTACCGCCGGGATCACGAACCACTGAAGGAACAGTGGAGAGAAAAGGGAAATCCACAAACAAAACAAGGGAGAATAGAAAGAAAGCGGTCAAGAATAGATGATGTAGAGGAAAGAGGGGAGGGACACGAAAGAGAAAGAAAAAGACAAGATCCAGGAAAACACTGGTAGAAAAGAAAACTAGCATTTTCAATCTTAGTTCACACACACTAACACAGGCTGAAACCAAAGTTTTGGAAAAAGGCCTCAACTTTGCCCCAGTCCGTGGCCCAAACCAATTTGAACTCTATGTGGATGTTCATAAATTTGTTAGAAGGCTTACACTGAAAAAATAATTCTTGAGAGATCCCGTAAGTAGAGCCTACAATACAGAGAGTCAAATCCCAAAGGGAAATGTAGACAACCCTCTAACACCGTTTAAAAATAAATCAACCTTTTACCCTAGGGCCATTAAAGGGAATTTCATTGACACATTCACGGATATGGTCATAAGTGACCTTGAAATGGCAGGGAATAACTTTAAATGTAAGAAGCAAAATTTGACCAAAGAGGAGAAAGTGGCCATACAGTCCTTAACAGACAATAAAGAGATTGTAATAAAATCAGCGGATAAGGGGGGGGGGTCTGGTTGTGATGGACATTAGCTTTTACAGAGAGGAGTCCAGTAGAATTCTAGGTGACGAGTTGACCTATGAAAAACTCACTGGTAATCCAACTGAGCTCTTCCAGAGGGAGCTGTCCATTATTATAGAAAAGGGATTTGAGGATGAAGTGATCACCAAGAAAGAACTAGATTTTTTTAATGGTCAAAAACCCAAGAATACCAGTGTTCTACTTCATTCCAAAAATTCACAAGAATCCAACCAGACCCCCCGGCTGCCCAATTATATCAGGCATTGGCTCTCTCACGTCCAATTTGAGTAAATTTCTAGACCATGTATTACAGAAGTATGTGTTAGAAATCCCTTCCTATTTGAGAGACACCTCCCATATATTGAATTTAATTCAGGGTTTGAAATGGGACGAACAATCGGTATGGGTCACATGTGATGTGGTGTCTTTGTATACCGCCATCCAGCACCAAGCTGGTTTAAGAGCAATCCAGCAAACACTAGAGGGTGATGTCATTGTTGAGGAGAATTTTAAATCTTTCATACTGGGGGGAATAAATCACATTCTCACACATAATTCAATTATGATGGAGAGTACTTCCTCCAGACATGCGGTACTGCGATGGGCACCAGGTTTGCACCCAACTACGCTAATTTATTCATGGCTATGTGGGAGCGTGGCTATATATGGAACAACAACCCATATGGTTCAAACCTGGTGCTCTGGAAAAGATTCATCGACGATGTGCTGTGTGTCTAGAGAGGTACAGTGGAAGAACTAGATTTGTTAAAATTATATTTAAATGATAATCCCTTCAACATCAAATTTACATTTAGTAGTGACCGCAAGAGCATAAATTTCTTGGACCTGACCCTATATGTGGAAAATAACTTGGTACACACAAAACATACCATAAAGAGGTGGATGCAAACACGTACCTTTTGGCTTCAAGCCATCACCACCCAAAGTGGATACAAATTATCCCCCAAGGGCAGGCCCTAAGAATCAAAAGAAATTGCTCACAGGATCATGTTTGTATAGACCAGTTAAATTCTCTCAGAGACAAATTCATCGAGAGAGATTACAATAGGGATAAAGTCAATAAAGCCTTGCACAACGTCAAAGATGTTGATAGGTTATCTCTCATTAACCCTCAAAAAACTAAAATAAATAATCAAGGAGAATTTATCCCGTTTATTACTAAATATAACAGTATGGCCCCTGAAATAAAGAAAATCATTAGTAAACATTGGGGGATTCTCCTTAGAGATCCAATTTTAAACACTTTTTTACCTCAAATTGTTTACAAACGTGCCCAAAATTTAAAAAATAAGATAGCACCTAGTTGCCCCCTCAGTGGGCCTAAACATAAAACCACAATGTGGCTACCCAATTTAAAGGGCTATTTCACGTGTGGCAAATGTATAGGGTGTTCCTATAGTATTAAGAGCAGTAAATTCCAATCAGTTGTGACAGGTAACAGCTATAATATAGACACATTCATTAATTGCAAAAGTAGATATTGTGTAAATTTATTGGAATGCCCCTGCGGACTACAATACGTGGGGAGGACTGGGAGAGTGCTGCAACGTAGGCTGGCAGAACATGTATACAATATAAAAAGAGGTTTGGAGACACACAGTGTCTCCAACCACTTCAAAATCAAACACAACCAGAACCCAGAGGGACTTATCTGTAGGGGCATAGAGTGCCCAAAAGCCAATTGGAGAGGGGGTGTCACCCCATGGCCTAAATATAGATTTTAATCTGGCCTCTTTTTTGGCAGATTGAGCGATCTCTGTCCTCGCCAGATTTACTTGTCTGTGTTCATTTACATATATCAACATGTATTAACATACATCTAGTTAAGAATTTGTGTATCAATAATCCAATTGTTTATATTATATATTTTTTATTAGTTGGAATGTAGTATTATCACCTATTCATGCCTGATACACTGCCACTTAATCCCAGGGTTTATCTCCCTAGTGGCAATAATCGTGTTGCAAATTATGGGTGTATTTCATATCATTTTTATTGTATTAATTGCCAATTGGTCCCAGGGGGGTGGGTGTCACCCTCAAAGGTATAAATACACCAGTAGTTAGGAACTCCCCCTCACACTGATGAAGTGACCACTTTGAGTCACGAAATGCGTTTGGAGAGGGAGGAGTTGAGACTGAAGTGTCCGGAAGCAAGGATAGTGGATGGGGCGCCATCGCGTAACGTCAGTGTGTTGCGCGGAGACAGGCGGCGGTCTCTGGAACTGAGGCCAGTGAGAGCGCAATCAGCCCAGGTTGTACCACCCCTTACCTTAACAAGATGCTGAGGTGTCTGGTAGGAAGGAGATTGGAGGGGGCGCCATCGTGTGACGTCAGTGTGTTGCGCGAAGACAGGCGGTAGTCTCTGGAACAGAGAGCAGTGAGAGCACGATCAGCCCAGTGTTCACTACCCCTCATCTTAACAAGCAGCGGAAGGCACGTTGTAAGTTGTTCTGTAACAGCACTGTTTATGTGAGTAAGCCTTTGGCTGTTTTTTACTGTTTTTAATGTCATTAAAGTTTTTAGCAATCTGCACCATCATCTCCTATGTAATTTCCTTTCCGGGAACCCACGGAGATCTCACAGGCTGTGAGTTAACAGGAGAGTGAGCTGACGTATGATTGACAACACGGGGGATTCGTGAGGTCCAGGAAAAGAAGTTGCTAAAAGCACAGATTCTCTCAAATGAACATAGACACAATACTTTTGTAAGTTTATTTCTTTTAAGCCCTTTTTGGAGTCGTCTGTTGGTACTTGTGGCTGCGCAATGGTTTCTTTCCCTTTGTCTATTATACTGCAGGAGGAATTTTGAAGCACCAGCTAGCAACTGAACCACCACTTCGTTTTCAATTGGAACATTAAGAGAACTTTCCCAATCTATATGGACATATCATTGGACTGGGGTATTGTTATAAAATACGTGAATGAGACCGCAGTCACCATTGTAGATATATGAACAGGATGGAATGACAGGTGCTAGAAGGGTATAAGTACAGTATTAACGGTGTTGATCAAAGGGTTGATCAGAAAGAATCCCCTTATATAAAGCACTTAAATGTCATTCATATTGTAAAGAGTAGACAAGGACTGATGCTGGGACTGTTGAGACAAGCATTTATAGAAAGCTTACCTCGACTAATAGTCTCTTAAATGCCAATAGTCACCATCCCAAACATGTCACAACTAACATTCCTGTAGGACAATTTTTAAGACTGCGCAGAAACTGTTCCTCCACAAAAGAATTCAACATACAAGCGAAAGACATGACCAGTAGGTATCAGACCAGAGGTTACAGTAACAAAGTTATCAAAAGAGCTTACTATAGGGCACTGACATCCCCAAGAACAGCACTCTTGGCACCAAAACAAACTATGCCTCAAGAGAATGTTATTAGATTCATCTCAACATACAACAGTCAATCTCAAATGACTAAGAACATCCTCCGTAGACACTGGTATGTCTTGCTTGGTGACTCTGATCTATGTAAAGTCCTCAGAGATATACCCACCACAGGGTATAGATGTAATAAGAACATCAAAGATAGGCTTGTTCACAGTCATTTTGATAAGACTCAGACAAAAACATGGCTGGGTACAAAACCCTGTGGCTCTTTTCCATGTGCCAGATGCAAAGCTTGTTCCTTCATGACAGTCACCAAACAATTTAAGAGCTCTAACAATTCTGTCACATTCAAGGTAAAAGATTTTATCAATTGCCTCACTTGTGGTACAATGTATCTCATGACGTGCGATTGTGGGATTATGTATGTAGGGAAGACTCACAGACCCCTCAAGATGAGGATTTTGGAACACATTGGCAATGTCCGCAATGCTACAGACACCCCAATTGCTAGGCATGTCATTGAACATCACAAGGGTGATACCAAAGTGATGCACTTCTGTGGAATAGAACACATATCCAGAGATCTAAGAGGTGGTAACTGGGATCAACGATTGCTGCAACAAGAAAGCCGGTGGATATTCCAGTTGCAAACATTGGCAACAAATGGCCTAAATGAAGGGTTCATATTCTCCCTGTTCATTTAGATCAAATGGATTATTGTGTATTAAACTAACTAACAGTTTTCCATCCTTGGGCTATAATTGTAATATATACTCAATCATTTCTACACAGTACATTACACATAACACATATTATGTAATTGCATAAATTAAATAGACCTGCATTGACCATTAGGGGCAGGTCCTCTTATGTGAGTCACATTCCTACACTGTATTCACCCAGCACTCCTTTATCACTATCTAATGATATTAATTTTTCTTGTTTTAAGGTGCTTAGTAAACTATGTGGACAATATACTACCTATGTACACCTTCTTTACACTGATGTGTTTACAGAAGCTACCAAGCAACACTCAGACCAAGTAATGGTCTTCCATATTTTTACCTTATTTGGAATATACACTCATTCATTTCTACACAGTACATTACACACAACACACCTTATATAAATATAAAACTAAATAGACCTGCATTGACCGTTAGGGGCAGGTTTTCTTATGTGAGTCACACTCCTACACTGTTTTACCCAGCACATATTCCAATCACTTTTTAATCATTTGATATTTTTTAATTTATCCTACATGTTGTATTGTCTAAAGGTGAATAGCATATCACATATATCCACTATTCTTTTATATATATATATATATGCCTATAGAAGCTATTAAGCACAATTCACAATCAAACACTTGCATTAACTATTATGTACTGGCTGTTATATATCTATGGTGACACATCCTTACAAGCACACAATAAATGTAAAGACGCCATAAAAACACACATACACATGACATTTATTGAGTTTATTATTTTAGTATCAATACCGCAATTATGGCCACTTTTGTTCAATAGCCGAATGATGAGACTCTGGTAATATACTTACCCACTTCTCCAAATTTCCACGTCCTGCGTGTGACTATACAGGTACAATTTGACATCTAAGAGGTTAATCCGTTTATGTATACTCCCTGGGTTCCCTCCACCCCCTGCAGTGGATGCAAACTGATTGGTTTCTATCCCGCCTATTGTGGCCCTGGGATAGAACCATTTATTCCTGTCTGAGTGTATAAAACCACCATCGGGGATATCAGATACTTATCCCTCCTCCCCCTGAAGAAGCGTGGTGGACACGTGAAACGTGCGTCGGGACGTAGGGCATCACAGCGGTGATGTCACTCGAGTGGCGACTCTCAGCAACTGGTATCACGAGCAGGCTTGTATTGATTCAAGCGGCACACATGGCGGCTTAGCATCTCCTAGATATTTAGGATAAGACAAGTTATATGTGTACTGTAATTACCAGCATTACTTGGCTGTACCACTTTCCAGCATAACCTGTACTTACTGATACGATAGGGGGACGTTGTATGATTGAAGACAATACATATACTGTTATATACCTACTGTTACACAATAGTGGCTTTGGTGACCATCTGTATACAATAGTGCATACTTACCTATCTATGCCATAGATGTAACACACTGCGGCGATATAGATGTGATACTTTGACAATCAGTCCATCATTACCCCCTGGAGACGGCCAATAGAATATAACAAGCAAACGCTTGTATCTATACACTATAGTGATAACGTGATTATATGTTTTTGTCCTATGAACATTTCATTCATAAATGATTCATAGTAGCAATCTATGCTACACCTAAGTCAGAGACCATAAGATCAACGTTGATTTTTGACATTTGATATCTGCTGCCTGATTGGAATATACCATTCTGTCTACGACCCTTCGGTTAAAGACATTAAGACCAGTTGCTACTCTTGAGAGTCATGATATAGTGATATATGGTATCATACCTATTTAATTTCACTTATCCATATCAGCCACAATAGGGATTTTTAATAATGTATATGTGTTTTTAATCATCTATGAAGAATTAATAAAATGTTATTATTTTTTTGATATCCGCGGTGATTCTGGTCAACCTGACAGACTTGCAGTAATTCACTGCAGGACCATTTGTTGTCTAGTCTTTACAATATGAATGACATTTGAGTGCTTTATATAAGGGGATTCTTTCTGATCAACCCTTTGATCAACACCGTTAATACTGGGGTATTGTTGTCACTTCTAGCGCCGGGTCACTGCATTTTTGTATTATTGTCTGTTAAACGAATTTGTGAGTTATTTGTTAGGCAGGGACCCCATGGCAGCTTATATCTAATCACAAGTAGATTTATTATCACTTACACTGTAATCACAAAATTAATGGTCACAGCGCTGAGCTTTAGGGTACCAATTCACTATTCATTCACTTTGGCTAGAATGAGACAGAACTGATCTGTTATCATGCTCAGAAAGATGCAAGACTGGTTGTCCACTCGTCATTGTATGTTAAAAAGGCACAAGACTGCAGGTTTGCAAACTGCAAAAAAAGAGGCCTTGGGTAACAGTTCGATGTGAGTAGAACTACAGCAAGATTGATATATTGGAATTAAGGATCCTGAACCAGATGCAAATTACCTTTCTATTGATAAAGGGGTTGGGCTTTTTGTGAATAAGCTTGTGATGGATGAGGAAGATGTAGGCCAGGGTCCCATTGTACTGAAGATGCTTCAAGATGGTGCTACTGTAGTAGAGATGCTCCACCAGGCATCACTTGGGACTTCCCTATACATTGTTGAAGTGGAAAGGCTGGATAAATTAAGGCATCAAGAAAGAGAGACCCGAGATTATAAATCTGCCGACTGCCGAGAGTTCGAATATAGAAAATGTATTGAATAAAACTTTTTCTCTAGAAAGAAAGTCAATGTTAAGTTCCCCCAAAAAAAGCCATTCCTCCTAAAAGATTTGAATTCCCTTTTATAAACCAATTCAATAAAGATGCTGGAAAATTTAAAAAAATCTTAATTGGCACTGGCAAATACTAAGAAATTATCTGATTTGGTGGATAATATCCCAGAAAGACCCCAGGTTCTATTCAGGAGAGCACCTAAAATAAAAAATAAGTTGGCACTGAGTGCCTTGAAAAATAAAAAGAAAAGCTCTAGCTGGTTAGAACTTCCAAGGGGATTTTTTAGTTGTAAAAGTTGCATGGCCTGCAGTTTCAGTTGTCCCATAGGAGATCATTTTAAGTCAAATAAGACAGATAGATCTTTTACAATTAATCAACACATTAGTTGTAGGTCGAAATTTGTAGTATACCTCTGGAGTGCCCGTTTGGGCTCCAATATATAGGCAAGACCATCTGTCCCGTGGTGGTTCTTATTTTGGAACACGTAGGGAATATTAGGAGAAAATTATTGACCCATAGAGTATCCAAACATTTTGCCACATTACATAATGCGGACCCTAAAAGCTTACATTATAAGGGATCCAAGGTTGCACACTACAACCTTGGATCTTTTATACGGACAGATTGCACCCGCAGATGTTGTGGTCAGTGGATCAGTGCCCTATAATTCTTCCTGTTTGCACTGGACATTGTTTCATATATTGAATACTGAGTGGGTGTTTATTGGTGTGTCAATCTTTGTGGTGGTCAAGTGGACACCACTAGGCACATACACCCCTCTCAGTCACTGTCAGCATTTATTTGTGGACACCATTTTTACATCTGGACACTTATGGATTAAATGTTTATTAGACAGAACCATATCTGATTGCTTGAGCACCACATTGAACTACTCAATTGTTACATTATAAGGATATTGAAATAGTTATGCCACTCTGGCGGGCGGTATTAGAAACCTGGACTTGATCAAAAGAGAAACTTTCTGGATTTATCAACTAGGATGCATGACACAATTTGGTCTCAATGTGGAATTTGACCATAGTGCATTCCTATGATATAAGGGTTAAATCCAGATTTCATGCGCTGCCCTTTTCCCCACTTTTGACATTGCTGATATGGAGTTATTTTCTTCTACTGTTCTTGAGAATCTCTCATGATTTTAATTATGACTGTTGTTTTCTTCTCTCTTTCCCAGTGCATCCATATATATTCCTTTTATATGGATATTTCATATAGTTAGTTCATCTCTGTTGTAATAGTGTTATTATTTTTTATGTTGATCATTAAAAGTATTTTTGGACCTCTATTGCATGTGGTTCATAGAGGGTTAATATATTGTTACATTTTATATACATTTGTATCAAAATGCATCTGTGTATATTTTACCAATATGGTCTCTTGTTACAATATGACAGGATATCATTGGTTACATGTTAATCAGTGATTTATAAAGCACACATGACCTTAGCTGGTTATACCTATGAGATTAGGAGACAGGTTATTTAACAGCAGTTGGGACGTGTTAGCACCACTCCTGAGGAAACCGGAAGTCCCGGTGACACGAATAGAGTGGTATCCGATCTGTTGGCATAGGACGCAGAACACTGCGCTACCTACCTGGCCGCCTGAGATCAAGCCAGGAGATTACATCTGGAAGTGCAGGACTTGAGAGAGCAACGCAAGCCAACAGAGGAAGGCAGAGAGAATGCCAATAACCCCTGACTGGTCACGCTCTACTAATTGTTCCAAATGTGATTTTATCTTTGACAACATATGAGTGCATTTTTATCTTTATCTATAGATAACATTTTACACAAGTACACACTACAAGTATGTTGGGCTCTTTAATTTATCAATGAAGGTGACCAGATCCTATTATAACCTATTATAAGGGATGATGTTTATGAAGGGAATGATGAAAATATAGAGACTTTGTGGATAGAAATTAGCAGTGGAGGTAAAAGTATAAAGAAAATGTTTCTGGGAATATGCTATAAACCACCACATATCTGTGAGATTGAGGAAGCTAATATACTTTTGCAAATGGAGAAGGCATCAAAACTGGGTCATGTTTGCATAATGGGGGATTTTAATTATCCAGACATAGACTGGGGCAATGAGATTAGCATTACAACAAAAGGAAACAGGTTTTTGGGGGTGCTTAAAGACAATTATATGACAAAATTATTGAGGAACCAACCAGTACTGGATTTTGTCATATCAAACAATGTAGACGTACAGCCGTGGCCACTTTTATTTTAACACTTCTCGGTGACTTTTTCAGAATGCCACGCGCTTGACCGCGTTCATGCCTTATTCATGCCGTATTCATGCCGCATTCATGCCGCATTCATGCCGCATTCATGCCGCAAGGGAAAAACAAAGTGCTTACTAAAGAACTAACTTAACAAGCTCTATCTGACACTTTGAATGCACATCCAGAATTATATGTGTGCAGCATTATGTCAAAAATATTTCAAGGAAGGCTTTGGAATTATATGGATACTTACCTTAGCAAGCTATATGTGTTAAATTGATGCAAGTATTGTTACACAACAAGATACTGAAGTACTAACATCGCTTTTTATTCCATATCAAAAGGAATTATATAAGCTATCATCATAAGCTGCGCGTCGACAGGGATATATGGTTGAATATATGTTATAACTGACACAGATCACACCTTACATATCCATACTTTGTGGTTGCACACTATTATACACACCTTTATTCACTTTATAATTATATACTTCACTTTAAGTTAAAATCACTTACACGTATCACTTCACCATTCTCCCATGTTACAGGAGTACACTTATTAATTCACTGATGCTTATGAGGATTAAGATACTCTTGATCAATAGTGGCTAACCCTTATCAATTTATCCTTGTTTACATACAAGATTACTTTGATACGCTAATTGTTGAATTAGGTTTTAAAAATAACTTTTGTGCTGATCAAATAAAATTACTTATTAGTGGAGATGAAGTTTCGTCTCTTTTAGAAAAACTGAGTTCCAATTTACAGGCTGAGTGCACGCACTATAGGGATTACTTATTTTTGTTAGTTAACAATAAATATAACCAGCTATACTTAATATAAGCTAGAAATAATATATATGTAATAAAATAATTAGTACAATAATTAATAAAGGTTGCATAAATTAACTCTAACTATATAAATAAATTTATAACAAATATATGTAGATAAATTATAATCAACAACAATAAGCCATCTTATCCCATATTTGATAACAGTGGGAAGTTGTCAGAAAAACACACTGTAGTAATAATAAACAATATATATACATATATCAAACAAAATTATTATATTATTATATTTATTTGTAATGTTTAAGGACAGAGATATAAAAATGGAAAAACAAGAGAAAGAGAAAAACTGGATCAACCTCAAACATTATATTATAATAAAGGGGAAGGAATATATATCATAATGATCACATCCCCTTCACACCATCATTTTATTCAGCTAAAAAATGTTTCAGCTCCCAATCAGTGTTTATACCATTTGGATATAGTGTGTTCATAGTATAGATCCAGTGCACCTCTCTCTTATTTAGAATATTCAATCTGTCTCCACCTCTAGAATGACATGGAACATGTTCAATACCAACAAATGAGAAATTAGATACAGTATACCTCCTTGAGGACAGATAGAAAAGTGACGAGAAACTGGATGTTTATCAATCTTCTTTTTAATAAGGCGTATGTGTTCCATAATCCGTGACCGTAAAGGTCGTATGGTGCGTCTAAACATATTTCTTATGGCATCCGCACTGTAACACATATACAACAAAGGATGTATAACAATTGATAAAAAAAAATG
Source organism: Ascaphus truei (assembly GCF_040206685.1). NCBI lineage: Eukaryota > Metazoa > Chordata > Amphibia > Anura > Ascaphidae > Ascaphus > Ascaphus truei. The sequence goes on along the minus strand of NC_134484.1, from coordinate 218,452,324 downwards.
ATACCATGATTGGATTTATATGATTTAAAGGATTTTGTGTATTTAGAGTATTGGCTAATGGAACATCTCCCACAAGTGAAACATCATTTTGGGATTGTATTGTATTGTATGTCTTTATTTATATAGAGCCAAAAGTGTACTTAGCACTTCACAAAGAATACAGTACAGGGAATTATAATTATACAATAAGTGCAGCAAAATCAGACAATATGAAAGGAAATCCCTGCCCCGAAGAGCTTACAATCTAAGAGGTTTAATGGGAAACTTGCACAGAGACAGCAGGTGAGGGAGTAAGTGCTGTAGATGGCAGTGCTTGGTCACAATGTGTGGTGGGAGTGACTGAGTGTGGGACAAAATCCATGAGTGCAGGCTTTTGGGATGCTTGATTTGTGGGGTAAAATTTAAGGAAGGTCAGTGTTAAATGAAAAGGTTAACACCATTTACAGGGGAAAAGGTGGCAGGGAGGCATGCGTGAGATCAGGTGTGTATGTCTGACTTCAGGCTTAGGGGAGATCCCTAACAGCAGGAAGGAGTAGATAGAGGGTGTGAATAGAGGATTTGTGTGGGTGTTTTTTATTGAGGGGTAATGTAGTTATTGGGAGAGAGGTGTATAAATAATGGTGCAGTGGAGAGTGGGGATGTTGTAGAGAACAGAACTGCTCACAAAGGGGTGAGGAAACCGTAAACAGAAAAAGAAATAGGGAGGGCATAGTGATATGCAGGAGGAGAGAGTTCCAATGTACTGGAGAATAAAAGTGTACAAATAAATCACAGATGATTAAAGTTAATGTCTCACAGTGGCAAAGTTGTAATGTCCAGGTCTTCCTCCAATCTTCACCTCCAATTTCAACTCCAAAATTAACTCTTGTAGACACTTTTGATGTACACATATGATGTGACGCTTTTGATGTTACACAGCCTTATGGCTAACAGCCATGCTAAAGTGACTTAAGTACTCTATTCACATGCATTTGACTAACACTTAAGGAGGGGGGGTGTTGTCTAATCAACTCACAGGCATACAAAATAGTTAATTAGATTATCATTTCTCTCTCAATTGATAGAATCAGCTCACACACATACCCCAAAAACCAATTAAATCTTAATTTCACTGGTTGGTAGAATGCAGCTCAATGACACATACCTGTTTGAAGAGATAAATCAGAATGTTAATCCAGATATTCAGAATGCATCCATGATTAAAGATAGAAAGATAGAAATTAAACAACCAGAGATATGAACTCCAAAATTAACTTTTGTAGACACTTTTGATGTACTGCACCGACACACTTTATTCGAGCAAATACCCGGTATGTACCTGGCAGATACCTGGAATGCGCCACTCCTAACCTCTGACAAGCCCCGTTGCATTTGCCTTCCCAGCCTGGGTTCATGCCTGGCTGATGGGCGGCTGATCTGTTAAATGATAATGATTAGGATTTAATAGGCTGCAATGCTTCGCGTGTCTACCAGATGGCATAAATTCATGAATTGTAATGCAGTTTATATATATATACTGTGCAGTATTGCAGCCAGCGGGAATAAAATGCTTCAATCCCTGCTTGGAAAATAACTCAATGTACTCGGGCAGAAAACAGTCACAAACCTCAATACACCCGGGTATACCCGAATTCGTGGGACTAGCCAAGCTCGAATAAAGTGTGTCGCCAGTGTACACTTCCGATGTGATGCTTTTGATGTTACACAGCCTTAATTCCTTGTATCCCTCTATAATTCTCACCGGATCTAAACATACTGGGCGAGAGATGTCCGGCTAAAGACCCCCCTTTCTTAAATACAAATGTAGGGCCTTTTTGAACAATTGGTGAAATGTCATTGTCCAAAGATAATGTGTTCCAATGTTTATGGATTATAGCTTTTATTTGCCGTGCTTGTCTATTGAAGGTAGTAATGAACATAGGACAAGCAGAATCATCCCTCACATATTGTTTAGATGTACTGTTAAATTTATTATGTTTCTGCAAGTTTTCCATAAGCTCAGTTCTATCAAACGACATAGCATGGCAGTAAGCCTCGCTGATATCTTGTGGTGAATATCCTCTTTCTAAAAATCTATTTGACATATCTTTAGATTGAATTTGAAAGGCCTCTTCATTTGAACATAAACTTCTCAGCCTAATAAATTGTGCCTTAGGGATACCCTTGATAGAGATTTAGGATGACAACTTTGAGCAGAAAGAAGTGAGTTACGAGCATGCGTATTCCTATAGATGTCAAATTGGATAGATTTATTAGTATCAATATATAAAATGAGATCTAGATAATTAATATGGTGCCTATTGTGCTCAAATGTAAATCTTAGATTCAAATCATTGGTATTAAGATACTCAATAAATGAAAACAGTGCATTATCATCCCCATCTCACACCAAAATCAGGTCGTCAATGTAACGTTTATAATAAATAATATGATTACGAAAAATATTGGAATCGTGATAAAAATAATGTCATTTCCAAAAACCCATAAATAAATTAGCGTATGAGGGTGCAAAAGAAGTCCCCATAGCTGTGCCCAATAAAAACATGAATCAAATAAAAAAATAGTTTTGAGTGAGGAGAATAGAAATGTGCACTGTGCAATAGACATATCTGATGAATCCAAGAAATGGCGAATCACCTGGAGACCATGTTTGTGCTCAATAATCGAGTACAGAGAGGATACGTCTAAAGTGACCCATCTGTACCGACTATTCCATTTGACATCTTGTAGGGATAATATAAAATCTGCCGAATCCCGAATAAAGGATGGTAAACTCAACACAAAAGGCTGCAAAAAACCGTCCACATACCGCGATAACCCATCTCCCAAAGATCCAATGCTCGCAACAATAGATCGACCAGGAGGGTCTACAAGCGATTTATGGATCTTTGAGAGATGGTGGAATACCGGAATCACGGGATGTGGACGGTTCAAGAACTCACACTCCTTAATAGAAAGTGTACACAAATTTTTTCCAAAAGAAATCAATTCATTCAGTTCGTCTACGAAAGTAGATGTAGGATTATGATCCAACCGACAATTAGTTTTGGAATCATTAAGTTGTCTTAAAGCTTCCTGATGATATTTAGAAGCAGACATAATTACAAGGGCACCTCTTTTATCGGCTTTTTTGATTACTATAGGATTATCTTTTTTTAGGATATCCCCAATGAAGTTCGTGCAGAACGAAACGCGCGTCGGGTAGTGATGACGTCATAGTCATCAGTTTCATAACGCTATGCTCTACTCTCTATGATGCTGATTACTAAGGCACTTTTTTAAACTTTAGCAAGCTTAACTAAGATGTGGGCCTGACAGGTTTCCACTAGCAGAGAGGTTGCATGCAAGGTGTACCATAGCCAGCGCGCCCTCGGACGGAGTATATTCTGCTTCCTCCATCTGCCTCCTTCCTTCCCCCCTCCTCCCCCTTCCTTCGGTGTGGAAGGTAAGGCGAATAGGGACGGGAAGGAGCCATAGCAGGCTAATATGCACAGTGTAATGTGATACAACACAGTTTGTCTGCATTATCTCACATAAGAAACTAGCTAATAACCAGCTGGAAATACATGATTATTGTGCTGTATCACAAAGTATACAACATGGTTTAAACTCAATGCTAATAGCAGTTACTGTCTCAAGGTTTAAAACCAGCTATGAACACAAGAGGGAGCTATAACACCTTTTGATCATAAGCATTATGCCAAGTGTACAGATTACTATCTATCTATCATCTATCTATCTATCTATCTATCTATCTATCTATCTATCTATCTATCTATCTATCTATCTATCTATCTATCTATCTATCTATCATCATCTATCTATCTATCTATCTATCTATCTATCTATCTATCTATCATCTATCTATCTATCTATCTATCTATCTATCTATCTATCTATCTATCTATCTATCTATCTATCTCACAGTCCACTTGCATACACTAGGATAGCTGTATCATATTCACTATTAGATTCACAATAACCACTTTATTTGACCTACACTTGTTCTTAGTTTAATCACTATATTATTAGCACATTTTCAATATAGCTATCCATAGTGCATACATAGGGACTGTTTTGTAGTATCCTTAGGATCCTAATAGAGATGTAATAATTTGGGTAAGACGACATACTTACCATTTAATAGGGCGTACGTTATGATCTATGATTTTAATCATTATTACCTTTATGATTCATTTTTGTAAATAAAGTTTCTCTAGTTTAGTGGAGGGGGCTAATACCACCTCTTTCCAGTAAATACGATTTCACCTAGGAGAAGTGCATGGTTTTAAGGGGATCATACAGTGCAGATGCCATAAGAAATATGTGGGACGCACCATAAGACCTTTACGGTCACGGATTATGGAACACACACGCCTTATTAAAAAGAAGGATGATAAACATCCGTATTCTCGTCACTTTTCTATCTGTCCTCAAGGAGGTATATCTAATTTCTCATTTGTTGGTATTGAACATGTTCCATGTCATTCTAGAGGTGGAGACAGATTGAATATTCTAAATAAGAGAGAGATGCACTGGATCTATACTATGAACACACTATACCCAAATGGTATAAACACTGATTGGGACCTGAAACATATTTTAGTTGAATAAAATGATGGTGTGAAGGAGATGTGATCATTATGAGATATATTCCTTCCCCTTTATTATAATATAATGTTTGAGGTTGATCCAGTTTTTCTCATTCTCTTGTTTTTCCATTTTTATATCTCTCTCCTTAAACGTTACAAATAAAAATAATAATATAATAATTTTGTTTGATATATGTATATATATTGTTTATTATTACTACAGTGTGTTTTTCTGACAACTTCCCACTGTTATCAAATATGGGATAAGATGGCTTATTGTTGTTGATTATAATTTATCTACATATATTTGTAATAAATGTATTTGTATAGTTAGAGTTAATTTATGCAACCTTTATTAATTATTATAATAATTATTTTATTAAATGTTTATTATTTCTAGCTTTTTTTAAGTATAGCTGGTTATATTTATTGTTATATGTATTATTATAGTTATTGTGGTTTTTTATTCATCATCGTTATGTCCATCTTATCTTATAATATTTGATTATGTTATTTGATTATTTATCTCTCTATTGATCTATGTCCTTGCTTTTATTCACTTGCTTGTTTGTTGGTTTTTAATCTTATTGATCTGCTACAATTGTTGTTATTATTTTGACAGTATTGTTGCAATAAGTTGTTTAATTATTTTTTGTTATATATATATATATATATATATATATATATATATATATATATATATGTCAGTTATTACTTTGTACTAGCTATATCTGTGATGTTATATCTTCCTCTATATACTGCAGTTTTGTATGGGCTATACGACACTCTCATTCATTAAGACTCAGCTGTGTTAGAGGAGTTGCCATTTAGATCCATTTGGTATTAGCCTATCACAGAGCTGTCAGTTCTTTATAGAGGAGCACGCAGACGTTTTACCACTCACTCTTTGACAAAGTCCCTTGCGGGATGAAACGCGTCAGAGGTTATCTAGCTATGTGATTTTGTTCGTTTTTAATAAATCAGCCATTTTTTGTTAGAGCTGCGTTTGGTTTACCCCTTTTTCCCCGGTGCACCACTATTCCTGCTTCCTTGTTCTGATCACCCCAGCTGGTAGCACGTGGATTCTTCGTACAGTATCAGGACACCTATTCCAGTGGATTATCTCCTCATCAGCTGGACACACTGAGTACAGCGTGAAAGCATGTATTCTGTGGGTGGAGTGGGCTGGGGGTTTCTTAGAATCAGCCAGGCTATTCTTGGTTAGGATTGTCGGCGATTCTTAGTGTTACCCTTTATTACCTCTCTTCCTAACCTGCTTAATTTGTCCGCTGTGTTCAGAGATAACTTATGCCTGTTCATTATGTGCCTGTTCTGTGTGTTATTATGATTTATGGATTACTCACGCTCTCTAGCCCTTGAGCACTGGCTGTAGGATCATCACCCTGCATTTCTTCTAAAAACATTTACAGGAGTATGTTGTAAGTAAAAACATTTATTTATTAATACAATTTAAAACAATCAACTTTTTTTTATTGGTGGAGTACTGTAAGTCAAAAATGAATCAACATTTGAACAGACGACCAATCACGCAGCGAATTCGATACCCACCAGTCTATCCTTCCAGGGACGATGCCTTGTATGCCGCAAAATGCCATTTATGGAGTCTCTCACTATTTTCAATAAATGATTAAATGATCTGTAATGGAATAATAGCGCCGCAATTCCTCCACAATAGTCTTTCTTAAATTTTCAGGAAGAGCCTTTTTGACGTGACTCCCTTCGTAATTGACATTGTGGGCCCACCCGCAGTACAACTCGTAGCTCACGTGGTGCTTGAAAATGAAAATGGCATGTTTCTGGGCTATACCACCACTTGCAAACCTATACTTCTCCCTGACTTGCTGGGACAGGTCGCGCAAGATGATGTCGGGCACCGTCATAATGCAAGCGTGTGTGGGTGGGATTCTGGGAGCGGGTGTGCTTGTGGCAGTGGCGAGGGTAGGTGGTCTGGGAGGATGCTTTCCTCCTATCTTAGTCGCCTTGTCTGTGTTGTCTCCTGGCGTGGTCTTGACGGTGTTGTCATGTCATCCTCGTCAACGGCATACATGAACACATATTTTACTGATGGAGGGGTTGCGCTTGATGATGGAAGGTTGAAGGTCCCATCCATCCCATCCATGCCACCCTCCTGCTCCTGCGTCCGATATACAGGGGCAGGAACTCCAAGCAAATTATGTATCCCCGCTATGTCAGTCTCTATCTTCTCCATGCGCTTATCCATCTTCAACATCTGCTTATCCATCTTCTCCATCCGTTGATCCATATTTAGCATGGTCTCTAAAAGAAGATATATCTTTACCAGCATACCAGAGTTCTCAGGGATATTGACACTTAACCCATTCAACATTCGGACTAATGAGCTGGATCTTGTGCATGGGGTGCTATGGACATCTGAGTGGCTGGGTGCTGGAGCAGATGAGATAGTGGTTCCCTGGAGAGAAGCGGCAGCATGGAGTGCAGGAGAAGTTGGCCTGGGGGTTCCATGGAGAGAAGCGGCAGCATCGTCGAGGAGTGCAGGAGAAGGTGAAAAGTGGGTTCCCGGGAGAGCAGCGGCAGCGTGGAGTGCAGGAGAAGGTGTCCTGGGGGTTCCATGGAGAGAAGCGGCAGCATCGTCGAGGAGTGCAGGAGAAGGTGAAATGTGGGTTCCCGGGAGAGCAGCGGCAGCATGGAGTGCAGAAGAAGGTGTCCTGGGGTTCCATGGAGAGAAGCGGCAGCGTCATCGAGGAGTGCAGGAGAAGGTGAAATGTGGATTCCTGGGAGAGCAGCGGCAGCATCGATGGGTGGCTCCCATATGTTTTGCTTTAATGATATATCCGCCAATTTCTTCTTGACATAATAAGGCTTCTTAAAAGCCTTAGCCATTTTAGTTGTCAAAAGGTTTTCTTTATTAGCCTTGGCCTTTCGCTTTGGCTTTGGCTGTGGCTTGGTAAAGGCTCCCGCCTTTCGCTTTTTCGGCACAGCAGAAGAGAGTGGGTTCCTGCGTCCGTAGAATCAGGGTTCATCCATGGATTCTGATGTAATAAAGCACGATGCAGTAACTGGACAAGAGCAAGTTCAGAACCAGATCAGACTGTGGTGGGATATGCAATTTGAGTCACCTTTTATACACTGTGTCCTATTGTGATTGAGGTGCAGGTGTTAAACGTGGGCGTACTCTAATGTGCACTATAAATTTTTTTCGCGTGCATGGCCACGAGGTGCAGGTGTTAAAAGTGGGCATACTGTAATGAGACTCATTAAAGTATAAATACACCATCCATTTTGCTAATTCACTGCACATTGATGACACAGACTCAACATCGAATATACATTCTTGTTCTTCTATTTCTTTCTACAAGCAGCGATGCCTGTTAAAAAGATTTCTAAGGATCTCAGCATGAGAAGAAAGGATATGTACACGAAAGGACAACAAATTTCAGATATTCAACGCTTGTTAAGTACTTCTGGCCTCGTTGTACCAGCAGCCACCATGAGCTATCATGCCCACGGTAAGACCAAAAAATTCAAGAAGACACCAACGGTAACTACAGCGTAAGTAAACTATTTTGAATATGTTTTCTTTACCGTGCAGTACTGCAATTATTATTTATATTGCTGTATATTTATATAACTACAGTATACAGTATTATATATGTTTAGCCATACTGTAGGCCTGAGCATAAATATTGTACTGTACTTGTGGCCTACAGAAACGTATTGTTATTTTTCCTTTACACTGTAGGGAGACAACTCTTCTGGTTGACCAAATAAGTAAAGAGAATAATGAGAAGAGTGACACAAGGGTCAAAGACACTCTGCAGAAAACTCACAATATATCCGTGTCAGAGACCAGCATCAAGAAGATGAGACGCAGAATTGGATGGAAATATGGACGTGCGAGGTTAGTACTGAACAGTACAGGAGGTAAAAGTGTGGTTTAAGAAACTGTACTGTACCTATAAAATTATTCCTTGTCATTACAGAGCGTACCCTATGACAGAAGAACTACAGTACGTGTACAAAGAAGATAAAGATTGTAATTTGTATTATTCATGATTATTTGTATTTTTCATTCCTGATAAAATAAAATAAATATTTCTTTACATTCACGATATCAAATCATTGAAACAACCCCCCCCCCCACTTTTATCAGATTTACATATTAAATTCGGGTGTGGATAAACGTTTCTATTCACGTTGTAAGATTAACATATTAAATTCGAGAAGGGATTATCACACGTCTGCATGCGTTACCGTAAACAAAGCCTCAAATATTTTAAAGAATGGCTTCGGGGTTTGGGGGGTGGATGGATGAGCCATTCTCATGGTTTTTGAGAGATGTCAATAAGAAGTTGAAATCCTTTAGCCTTGTGTGTGCAGGGGGGGAAGCTATATGATGGATTACCTGTAGTTCAAAGACATATTTTCAACAGGTCATCATAATGTTTTGATCCCCACACCCCCAAATAAAAATCACAGTACTATGCCACCCACCTCATAAAGAACGTTCATGACTAGTGTTGAATTAAAAAGCAACAGTACTGATTGATTCTCATAATATCCAAAATTGTTATGCAAGCCAATGTCGATAACCAAAATATATATATATATATTTTTTTAGAACTTGAACTAACTTCTAAATGAATGGGAAGTTATACACGCATACGCATTAATAATCAACAAGGTACCACCCAAAGAGAATTACACACAGGCACAGAAATATGAGACCAGGCTCAAGAAGATTAAAGCCACAAAGCCACCCATTTGAAAATGAATGGTTTGTGAGAGGTGTCGATAAGAAGTTGAAATCCTTGAGCCTTGTGTGTGTGCGAGGGGGAGGCGGGGGAAACTGTATGATGGATTACCTGTAGTTCAAATAAATATTTTCAACAGGTCATTGTAGACGGACGTTCACAGAGGTACACAATTTGGAGAAGATTATAATGTGAAATAATAATAGGCTTTATTGTGCCTTTTCCTTTTCATCAGGAAATTATCCAAACACAGGGGGGGAACAAAGCTTCCATTCACTTGGGAGTATTTCTAGTGAAATCCTTGCAATTAGTTCACATCTCCATTAGTTAAGCTTCTCCCAGCCCAAACACATACTGTAACATGAAAATAAGCAGATATAAGCAGTCTCTTAATAAGGAAAGTCTTATCTGTTTAGTTGCTGTAGAGTAAGCTTCTCTGCTCTCCTGGAACCGCACCCGTGCGTGCACAGAAAAATATCAGCATCCAGGTTTAGAAGTCTTATTTGGTGTCTTGCAATCAGCTCTGCTGTGTGGCTGGCAGAGTTCAAGACTGGTCAGCTCCAGAGATTTGAGTTTCTTTTGGTCAGTCTCTCCTGGGACTCAAGAACCTCTGCTTTGTCTCTCCAAAGGTCAGCTCTTAGTCAGAGCTAAAGAGAGTCACTTCCTGTCTCAAAGACAGGCTTTTTGTAAACAATTTAATCAGGCAGGTGGTGTTTAGTAATTAACTACCACACTGCTAGATTAAAGGAACATTACTGAACAGGGATAAGTCCCCTGTTACATACCTCCCCTGTTTGTGGGAAGCTCGGGCTTACCACGGCCAAAGCCCATCCTTCCACTCTCATTCTAGATATCTCTGTGACTTGAATGAGAGTGGATGGAGGAAGAGAACCCTCTGTCCCGCTGGGATTGGAGCCCTTTCTCCAGTTTATTTTTGTCTCCTCCCGAAGATGCTTGAGATCAGCACTCCTCAGTCGCTCGAGGAGGACTTTTTCCACGTAAAGTCTTTTTATCGCGTGCGCGGTCTTGAGATTTCTGTTGCGTCGGTCACTCCTCTTTTTGTAGACAAAGTGTATGGCAACAGTTGTAGGGCAGTTAGGACTAGCCCTTAGAGTTTTCTGCTCTTGAAGTGGTCTTTCTGCAGCTTCTCCACACCACGGAGTCGCCAGTTCAGCTTCTTCAGCTAAGGATTCTTCTGGCTTTGATTCTGCACTCCTACCTCTGTTTTTTGCCTGTTGGGCAGCTGTAGGTTTGGCCAGTGCTTTTTTTGGTGGCTCAAGCTTCGTAATTTTGTTTTGAAGTTGCGTGGAGTCCCCAACTCTCACTGTACCCTTGTCTTTACGGGCATTAGTTACTGTGAGATACTGGTGCTTGGGCAGAGCCAATACCTTTTTCTGTATTAGAGGAATCTGTATCAGAGTCTCCTTCATATTCTGGAGCTTTGTAATTTTTGTCGTCAAGGTTGCCGCTGCGTCTGTATTCTCCTTGGTGTACTGACTCAAGGGAATGGAACAGTCTCTCTGTCTCTCCAGCTCTTGCTCCAGTTTCTGAGCCTTCTCACGCTCCCTCTCATACAGAGTCACCTGGTATCGAAGCTCCACTTCCAACGATGCTCTGAAGACATGCAGCGTGGCCTTTAGCTCCTCATACTGCACTGTGGGGACGTACTGGGTATTCATATGTTCCTGCAGCGCTTGTACCTCTTTAGCAGCCTGCAGTTTTTCTTCCTGGAGTGTTTGCTGCTTCTCCTCAGCATACTGGAGGTGTGTACGCAGACCTTGCAGTTGGTTCTGCAGTTGGTGCTCTGCGTCAAACTTTTCCTTTACTTCTTCTGTTAACTGAAAATTTTCTTCTTTCAGTTTTAAGTTTTCTCTTTATAATCTTGAACTTTCTCCTTTTTCAGTCTCTGTATTCTTCAGGGCTTCTTTGCAGTCCTCCTTCCATTTACGCACATCTGCTTTGAGAATGACAATCTCCTGGCGTGAGACTTCCTTCTCTAGGTTGAGGGTCTGAAGCTCCTTCTGAGAGACTTTGAGAACTGTACCAAGATTACCAATAGTTTCTTTAGCAATGTCCAGCTCCTCAGTGAGACTGTGTAGTTCCTTTCTGGAAACTTCCAGGTCTGTGCGGCAGCTGTTGGTCTCATGATGTGAGGCATCAAGCTCTATACGATGAGTGTGAACCTCTTGCTGGAAGACTGTTATCTGCTTCAGTGCCTCCTCATACTTCCGCTTTAGCGTAGCCACCATTTTATCAGATTGGCTCTGCTTTTCATCCATGGCGGAGATAGTAGCCTTTGCAGTATCTAGCTCAGTCTTGAGATCCTCCAATTCGGTCTTGGCCGCAGAGTAAATTGCGAGCATAGTCTTCTGTAGCTCAGCATTATTTTTTCTCTCTCTTCCTAATTCTTAACAGAGCAGATCACAGTCATGCCTGGCAATTTTCAGGGCGTCTTCAGGGCTGGTCAAGGGATCGTCACTCACTGGTACCGGCTCCGCTTCCCTGGGATGACTGTTTGAGGGTTCCTCACTGTTGGCACTGGACAGACACTTCTTTGGGGTACACGACTTCTGCCTTGGGCCCTCTGGATATTCGGTTTACCGTGGGACGAATTCTCCATTTTCTCTAGGCTGCAGGGCAACTCGGTCCCCCTTTTCCTCCACAGGATCTGCGGACGTGTCTGTTCCTTCCATGGTAAGTGAAGAACTGCTTTTCTTTTTCCGCCTTTTTGATTTGGATGACACCGTTCCTTCAGGGATATTGGGGTCTCCATCTTCATTTGAAATTTTAGCATTTTCATTATATACGCCAGGCTTTTCTTGCAGTTGCTTTAGCTGACAGAAATATTGGGTGATCTGCTGCTCCCGCTCTGTCTCCTGTTGATCATACTCGTCATCAAAGGGAGCGGTCTTTTCTGTTCGTGCCGAGTTCAGGCACCCCCACCATTCTTGGGGTGTTTTGTGGGTGTGACTCGGTTCGGGTTCCCCGTAAGAGAAGTCTTCCTCTTTATTGGACTGGAATGGCCACTCTTCCGTGGGGTAGGGTTCATTACAGGAATGCTGCATCTTGTCCTCCATTCTTAGGCTATCAGGTGTAATTTTCTTCCTGACCTCAGGAGGCGCTATTGCAGCTGTTGCCACTGTATTTGCTAGAACCCCCAATTGTGGTAGTCCTACAGATGGGCATATTTTGCTTGTAGAGGTCATAGCTCTCACAGGCATCTCTGTAGACTTTTCTTTCTTGGATATTTTTTTTATGCATTTTCTTTTATCAGGTATACAAGATGTGCAGTTGCTAGGTAAAAAAGTCTATTTGCTTTACACCATTTTCTTGCAGGGTGCAATCTCCCCGCTTCAGCAACAGAATTTGGTTTTCTGCCTGAGTTCAGTAATTTTCAGTCTCATCTTTGGGTATTATGGCATTCGCACTTCACACTTTGGGTGTCTGTTTTTGCTCCCAAGATATATATAGGCAGACTTTTTTACTTGCAGAAAAAAAACATTCTTTGCAGTGGACTATTTCTTTCATTCCTGGCAGGGTGACTCAACATTCAGCAATTGGTTTTGAAAAAACCTTTTACACAGTTCAGAAATCACTTTTTCCCCCTATAGGGCAATTTTACACTCAGCATTTATTTGCTAAAAATTCCCCTGCTTCAGCACAGTCTTGTATCAATTTTCACACTTTTCTGCATATACTCCATTCAAAGCTGGTAGTCCTATGCGGTGGCAACCTTTATCTGCAAAATCAGTACCACTCGTGGGTCACCATCTGTATTCACTGCTTCAGCAAAACTTTTGAAAACAACAAACACCTATCCCTTTCCAAGGGCTGACTCACTTCTTGAACCCTGACTATGACTGAAAGGCAAAGACCCCTATTTCAATGACCATATTACACTTTGTGATAGGCAAAACAAGGTTTAGCTACTTCAGCAGTCTCTTCTGGGTTTTTGTAAGTTTCAGTGGTGTGTATCCCTTTAATTCCGATCTCTGCTGCATGAGGTTTTTTTTTTTTTTTTCAGACTGTTTGTAGGCAAAAAGCATAAAAAAAAATTTCACATAAAAATCTCCGGTCCTTTTTAAGTACAAAGACACCTCTTGTCCCACCTTGGACACCAAATGTAGACGGACGTTCACAGAGGTACACAATTTGGAGACGTTTACAATGTGAAATTATAATAGGCTTTATTGTGCCTTTTCCTTTTCATCAGGAAATTATCCTAACACATGGGGGGAACAAAGCTTCCATTCACTTGGGAGTATTTCTAGTGAAATCCTTGCAATTAGTTCACATCTCCATTAGTTAAGCTTCTCCCAGCCCATACACATAACATAACATGAAAATAAGCAGATATAAGCAGTCTCTTAATAAGGAAAGTATTATCTGTTTAGTTGCTGTAGAGTACTATATTGGTGAACCCCGCTTCAGCTAAATGTTAAGTAAATGTATGGGGTACGGTGCTGATGGGTGACGTAATAAGTTAACAACATAGAGAAAAGAACCCACGCGTGCAGTCTAGCAGCTGATTGCTCTGCAATTCAGAAGGCTGCCACGGAAGTCCTGACTGCGCGCGTGCACGTGACAGATGCCGACGCGCGCGTTTCGTGATTAGAAACACTTTCTCAAGGCTCAGTCAGGACTTCCGTGGCAGCCTTCTGCATTGCAGAGCAATCAGCTGCTAGACTGCACGCGTGTACTCCCTTCTATCCTGGGCAGGAGTCTGTGTGGTGACTCGGCAGCGTTAGGTGAGGTTGGGGCTGCTTTAACTCTTTGGATACACTGCTATATTAGTGGTATTAGTACTCCTGACGGTGGAAGCGCATTCATGAATATGTGCACAGGTATACACATGCCACACCGCTCATAGGAGTCTAGTAGCTATGGTATTTATGTTTATTGTTGACAGCTAGTTATATAACATCCTGGAGTTTATCATCTGATTTTTAGGTGTTTTACTTGTGGGTATGTGTGACTGACTATCCATTTGTGGATTAATATATTATATGCTGAGTGCACCCCTTGATCAGCGTGTACATATTGCTTATTAGTAGGACTACGATTAGTCTCATATCTTATATTTCCCCAGTTGTCCACCTTGGGACTTGTTTGACACTCTAGACAGGTCTCGTTATACTTATACACAGCTATATTAGTGGCAGAAGCATTCCTAACGGTGGTAGCACATTCATGAATATGTGCATAGGTATACCAACAGCCACACCGTTTATAGGAACTTATTAGCCATAGTATTTGTGTTCTGTGTATTACAGCCAGCTCTTTATTCGTTTGGAGTTTATTAGCTGTTTTTCTAGGTGGTCACATGTGGGAGAATATACAGTATTGATCTTCCATCATTGAAGCAATATATTATATACCTAGTGAGCACACACTGATTGATGTGCATTTATTTCGTGCCTACTGTATATATAGCTACGTTTTGACCAGTCTCACATTTTCACTACTATCACCTTGAGACCTGTATTTTACCTAGACAGGTGATTTTGCAGCCCCCCCCCCCCACCATTGCTCATACCTAACTACCACTATTAGGGAATACTGCATATCAGTTCTCTGGACACGTTTGATCTAATTCACCTCAAACTGTCCCTCTATTACATTAACCCGGAGTGTCATATATACTCATCTTACGGTTAACATATATGTGTGTCATTTGATGTATTTTAACACCCAATATTTTAATTAGTTTAGCATTAAAGATTATTTTTAATATTATCATTACACTTCATAGGGGTCATTGAGTGCTTTAAGTGGGTTCTTTTCTCTATGTTGTTAACTTAGTTGCTGTAGAGTAAGCTTCTCTGCTCTCCTGGAACCGCACCCGTGCGTGCACAGAAAAATATCAGCATCCAGGTTTAGAAGTCTTAATTGGTGTCTTGCAATCAGCTCTGCTGTGTGGCTGGCAGAGCTCAAGACTGGTCAGCTCCAGAGATCTGGGTTTCTTTTGGTCAGTCTCTCCTGGGACTCAAGAACCTCTGCTCTGTCTCTCCAAAGGTCAGCTCTCAGTCAGAGCTAAAGAGAGTCACTTCCTGTCTCAAAGGCAGGCTTTTTGTAAACAATCTAATCAGGCAGGTGGTGTTTAGTAATTAACTACCACACTGCTAGATTAAAGGAACATTACTGAACAGGGATAAGTCCCCTGTTACAGTCGTCATAATATGTTGATCCCACACCCCCAAATAAAAATCAGAGTACTATGCCACCCACCTCATTAAAAACGTACATGACTAGTGTAGAATTAAAAAGCAACAGTACTGATCGATTCTCATAATATCCAGAATTGTTATGCAAGCCGATGTCGATAACCAAAAAAAACAATATTTTTAAAACTTGAACTAACTTCTAAATGAATGGGAAGTCATACACGCATGCGCAGGAATGTAATGCCACGCTCGGGAATGTTCAAGCCAGAAAGCCATCCATTACAAATGAATAGTGGGGGAAAGGTGTAGATAAGAAGTTGAAATCCTTGAGCCTTGTGTGTGTGCGGAGGCGAGGGGGAGAGCGCTGTATGATGGATTATCAGTTCAAAGAAATATTTTCAAAATGTCATCATAATGTTTAATGCGCCGAAATGTGATACTGTAACATGTCTATGTGTTTCAACAATGTTTAAATGAGACATACAGTACTGTACAGTACACGCATGTGCATAAAATAAACAATATGAAAAGAAGTAAAAGTATTGATTACTAAATCTATATCTATAAGTCTCAAATAATGTTTGTGTGTGAATGTCAGTCCCACAGCTCATTGGCCTGCGGGGTGGGGTGATGTCACGGCCACGCCTACGCAGGCCATGACAGTCACACCACACTCACACCGCATGCGCCTCTGGACCGACCCGCACTCACCGCCTCCCGCCTCTCACCCCTGAACCGCACTCACCACACCGCCATACTCACGCCGACTGACGCACTAACCGCACTCACACCGACACTGCCTCTCACATCACGCCACCGCCTTCCACCCGCCCACTCGGCTCTTCTCCGCCGGGAGCACCGGGGGGGGAGGGGAACAAGAAGACAGCACCAGCCGCCTCCCACCTCTCACCCCTGCGCCGCACTCACCACCCGGCCGCACTCACCACCCTGCCGCATTCCGGCCAGCCGCACTCACGCCACCGCCTCCCGCCCGCTGACATGCCACCGGACTCACGCCGACGCCACCTCTGACATCACGCCGCCACCACCTTCCGACCGCTCACTCAGCTCATCTCCGCTGGGAGCGCTGGGAGCGCCAGAGAGGGGGTGGGGGGAATAAGAAGCCAGCGGTGAGACCTGGCCGGGGACCTGTGACCGGGTAGCACACCCTCCTACCCCCCAATCAGCAGCTCGGTGTGGGGGGGGGGAAGTCAGGACAAACACAGCCTCCCCGTGTCCCCCTTCCTCCACACATAAACTGACTGCCACACACACACACACTGACTGCCCCACACACACACTGACTGCTTGACACACACACACACTGATTGCCTGACACACCTGACTCACACACTGACTGCCTGACACACACCGACTGCTTGACACACACACACACACACACTGACTGACTGACACACACATACTGACTGACGCACACACACACTGACTGACACACAGAAACACACTGATTGACGCACAGACACACTGACTGATGCGCACACACACACACACTGACTGGCTGACGCACACACACTGACCGACGCACACAGACACTGACTGACGCACACACACACACACACTGACTGACTGATGCACACACACACACTGACTGGCACACTCACACTGACTGACACGCACACATACGCACACTGACTAACGCGCACACACACACACACTGACTGACATGCACACACACTGACTGACGAACACACACACACACACACTGACTGACTGACGCACACACACACTGACTGGCATGCTCACACTGACTGACATGCACACATACTCACACTGACTAACGCACACACACACACACTGACTGACATGCACACACACACACACACTCAATGACGCACACACACTCAATGTCGCATACACACACACACACTCAATGACGCGCACACACACACTGACTAACGCGCACACACACACACTGCCTGACGCACACACACACTTACTGACGCACACTGCATGAAGCTGTAAAGGGGGGGAGCTGTAAAGGGTGGGAGGGAATGGATTGATATGAATGTGGGACAAACAGAGAGGGGGAATACGGGAAGAGAGAGAGAGAGGGGAGGACAGAGAGAGAGAGGGGGAGAGAGGGGGGGGGGGACAGGGAGAGGGGATGGGGGGAAAGTGAGAGGGAGGGGAGAGTGGCGAGGGGACAGAGAGAGGGGGGAAGAGAGAGAGAGGGGAGAGGAAGGGGAGAGAGAGAAGGGGGAAGGGGTAAAGAGGGGTGGAAGGGAGAGAAATAGAGAGGGGGAGGGAGGGGAAAGAGAGGGAAGCGTGAACATTACATCACGGGCAACACCAGGTATATAAGCTAGTAATACATATACTGTAGAAATGTGATAATTTTATATTCGAAGAAGACGCGACGTTATATTTTTGTAATACTGTATAAATCTTCAAATTTACAATTACTGCGCCCGCACGCACAGACTTGCAGAAAATGTACGGCTGTACTGTAGATTGAATTGCTATTAGACTTTTAAGACAACAGCTCGCGAACGCCCACCTGAATTTTTAGACGGTATTGAAGACAGCGCTAAAAATCCGAGCGCTAACATATCAAAAACTGCTCCAATAAAAAAGAAAACAGACCGCGTCTGGCCACGTTTATCAGAGCGGCTCGGCTACGGCTGTCTTAGGATAAAGGCGGTCCCAGCTGTAATAACAAATATTCAAGTCCTGGAATATTTGGGTAACAGTGATCATAACATGGTCTCACTTGAAATAAATGATCAAAAAACAGATTATTTGGGTTCAACAAAGACCTTAAACTTTAGAAAGGCAGATTTTAATAAACTGAGGTCTAATCTACAAGTAATACACTGGGATGATGTTTTTGCAGGGAAAAATGTAGATGATACAGGTGCGCCAACGAGTATTTTAACACTTACCTTAACCTTGACTTGGAAAATCTGGGATTATCACCAACAAGACCCAGGTACATACTGGGTACATGCTGCAACATTTCACACATTTCTGCAGAAACTAATGGCTCATCGGATTAACACAACAGAGGTTCCTGGCAGTCCCATTCCGTTTGAATGGGACTGCCAGAGACCCCCGCTGTTAATCCGATGGGCCATTAGTCTGTCTGCAGAAATGTGTGAAATGTTGCAGCTTGTACCCAGCATGTACCTGGGTCTTTTTGGTGATTGCCCCTGATTTGTTTTAGAATAATCGTCGGCACTACAGTAAATGGGCAGTCTTTAAAACATTGTTAGAAAAGCACACTTATCAGTGTATACCCTTGGGTAATAAGTATAAAAGAATTAAGTCAAAACCAATGAGGCTAAATAAACAGGTAGGGGAGGAAATGGACAAGAAGAGGAAGGCGTTTAGATTCTTTAAGTCAGAAGGGATGGAGACATCATATCATAATTATAAGGAATGTAACAAAAATTGCAAAAGGGCAATCAAATTAGCAAAAATGGATAATGAAAAAAGGATTGCAATTGAAAGTAAAGTAAACCCTAAAATGTTCTTTAATAACAAAAAAATGAGAAAATAAAATGTAGGACCCTTTCAGTGTGAGATGGGTAGACAGATTATTGGACATAAGGAAAAAGCAGATGTATTAAACACATTTTTTGCCTCTGTGTTTACCAGGGAAGAATCAAGTTCAATAGTAGTGCCGAAGGAGGAAGCCACAACCTCCATATTAATGAACAATTGGTTAACCGAGGAAGAAGTTCATAAGCGACTTGAAAAGATTTAAGTAAATAAGGCACCTGGCCCCGATAGCATACATTCAAGAGTTCTCAAGCTGTTAAGATTAGTAATAGCCAAACCATTATATTTAATATTCAAGGACTCCATTTCCACAGGCTCAGTACCACAAGATTTGAGTAAAGCAGATGTGGTGCCTATATTTAAAAATCACAACTGGGGAATAACAGACCTGTAAGCCTGACTTCAATAGTGGGGAATCTACTTGAAGGTTTACAGGATAATATTCAGGAATACCTAATGGAAAACAAAATTATTAGTAATAGTCAGCATGGATTTATGAAGGATAGATCATGCCAAACTAAACTTATTTGTTTCTTTGAGGAGGTAAGTAGGAATTTAGACCAGGGTAATGCAGTTGATGTGGTCTACTTAGATTTTGCAAAGGCTTTTGATATGGTTTCACACAAGAGGTTGGTGTACAAAATAAAGAAAATTGGACTCAGTAATAATATATGCACCTGGATTGAAAACTGGTTAAAGGACAGACAACAGAGGGTTGTCATAAATGGAACTTTTTCAGGTTGGGCTAAAGTCGTGAGTGGAGTACCCCTCAGGGATCGGTACAGGGACCCCTGCTTTTTAACGTGTTTATTAATGACCTTGAGGTTGGTATCGAGAGCAAAGTCTCCATCTTTGCTGATGATACTAAATTGTGTAAGGTAATAGAATCAGAGCAGGATGTAATTTCTCTTCAGAAGGACTTGGAGAGACTGGAAACGTGGGCAGGTAAATGGCAGATGAGGTTTAATACAGATAAATGTAAGGTTATGCATTTGGGATGCAAGAATAAAAAGGCAAATTACAAATTAAATTGGGATAAATTGGGGGAATCCTTGATGGAGAAGGATTTAGGAGTGCTTGTAGACAGCAGGCTTAGCAAACGTGCTCAAAGTCATGCAGTAGCTGCAAAGGCAAATAAGATCTTATGCCCATCAAATGGGCAATGGATGGAAGGGAAGTAAACATAATTATGCCCCTTTACAAAGCATTAGTAAGACCTCACCTTGAAAATGGAGTACAATTTTGGGCACCAATCCTAAGAAAAGACATTATGGAACTAGAGAGAGTGCAGAGAAGAGCCACCAAATTAATAAAGGGGATGAACAATCTAACTTATAAGGAGAGGCTAGCTAAATTAGATTTATTTACATCAAAAAATAGGCGTCTAAGAGGGGATATGATAACTATATAAAAATATATTCAGGGGCAATAAAAGGAACTTTCAAAAGAACTATTCATCTCACAGGCAGTACAAAGGACTCGGGCCATTCCTTAAGGTTGGAGGAAAGGAGATTTCACCAGCAACAAAGGAAAGGTTTCTTTACAGTAAGCAAAAAATACAGACAAACAAGTGCGCAAAAGAAGATAAACTTCTATATAAGTGTACAAGTGATAATGGTTGAATATGCAACACACACCCAAAAAAACAATTTGTGAGAGAAGGTGGTACAAATAAACTGGTGTTACCAATATAGAAGAGCGTCTGCTGCTCAGTAAAGGGTAGCCCAAGACCATGAAATCTACAAACAACAAAACAAAACAAAGCACAAAACGCTCATTGTGAAGTAGTAAAAAACAGTGTTTATAAAATAAGTCAAGGAAAACATTGTCCCTGACGAAGCTCCATCATAGGAGGGAAACGCGCGTTGGGCGCGTGATTGTGTCATCAGCCCCCGTTATGGGGCTATTTTAACATAGTGTTTTTCCAGCAGTTCACTTGCATAGCCATATATCTAAAAACAGTGTAGCAGCTAGGGAATTGTTTCACTGATACAGTGGTGCTAATTGGATTCCTGGGCATGTAGTGTTCAATCCCTGCTGCTGACTTTGGCAACGTATCTACTGTGCTAGTGTTTGCAAGTGCCGAGCTTTCAGGCTCACCTTGGCTGGTTGCACCCTGTTTAGCCTCTTGGATTCCAGTAGCAATTATAGACTGGAGTTTCTATATTTATGAGAGCTTTATCTTGGTGCATTTGTTTATACCATTTAATTTATTTCTAATGTTTATTACACCACTCTTTTCGGTAATATATGTTTTAAGTATTCAGTATTAAATGTTATATTTTACACTATAGTAGTATGCATATAAGTGAATTCTCTCCTGGGATACAAACACTTTGTATCCCTTATTTTCCTTGATTCACTTCAATTCACAGCTACACCTACTTGTATTGATAATTATCGATTGGAAGTTATTATTTTTCTACATTACAATTTGTATGATTTAGTTGTCACTCACTATTCCCTGTCTATTTTTTTTTAGAAAATAAGTGGTTCAAGGTTAAGCGTAGATCAGATTAGAATTAATCAGGCACATAGAGCTACACTGTAGCTGTTACCAATAATTGCAACCAGGAACTGCGAGGAAATCTCCGATCTAGGATCTCACTTCCTCTCCCACATGATCAACTGGAGTAAAGTAGCAGTCACAGCGCCGGTGTGTAGGTATAATTACACAGTCTCTGAGTCCAGCTTAGTTCATCAATGCGTCCGGTGGAGCCAAAGAAGGTAAACAGCTCAATCCTGTGAGGCAGCGTGTATCGTCCTGTCTCCACACCTCTCTGTGCGCCCGTGGAGATTGATGACGTCACGGCGCATGCGCCGAGGAGACAAATCGATCTTATAGCTTAAATTAGGCTAACAAATAGTTAACACCTCCATGTCCTGGATTGCCTTTGAAGCTTAAAGGGCGGAGTTGATCTGGTTTCCCATGCAAATGGATTTTTATCCATACAGAATGACTTCCTCTGAATATTACTTTAATAAAAATATAAACATTGGATACTTTTAAAACAATTTTATTTTCCACTTGTACAGAGAAACCTTGCCATATGATACACTGAACCCCCCTTGGTTCTGTTTTTTTGGGGGGCATATACCGGGGACCTTTAAATGTAATTTAATTCCCTGCCCAATCTTACTGTTCTGGTCTGTGCTGAAGCAGGGAGCTTTGGCGGTGAGATGCAAACTGCTTTCTAGGGAGGATTTTATCTGGTGGTCTGTGTTCCTCATGTCCTCAGGAATATGGGGGGGTTTCTGAGTACATGTTTTGGGGTAACCTTCAATACTGACCCCCTTCTTCCCAAACACACCCTGACAACATTTTACCGTAAAATCACCCCTGAAGCTCACGCCCTGCACATCTCCGCTGGTTGGCACTCCTGGAAAAGTAAAAAAACACATACACCTTTATTACAAATGCAGTTACATGCCATGATTGGGTTGAAGAGCTGACAATCACAATTCCCCAATATGGCTCAGGGGAACCCAGCGAGGCATAATACCTTTATTTACAGGCCTGAGTATCCCTTCATAGTCACATCCTCTTCAACCACGATGACATATTGTGGTCACAAACTGTTAAAGAGGTAGCAAGCTTCTGCACTTGATCTCCTGAGTAACAGATAATTGCCCAAAAGGTGAAATCCAAAATTAGTGGTAGAAGTGAAGGTCGCCTGGAGAAAGACTTTGCCCTAGGGAAAATCATGGAAATGTAGAAGCAGAATGTTTAAAGATGCAACTACCAGAGCCAATAGTAGCTAGAACTTCAACTGCACTTCAGGAAGCAAATGGATGGATGTGGCAGTGAAAGGGTTAACCAGGCCAATAATAAAGGTATTATGCTCGGCGGCTAAACCCTAAACCTTGTTGGGACTGAAGGGGTTAATTGTGTGGCCACCAAAATGCCATGTTTTCCCCTACACTATCGTTATTGTCCTTGTTTTGCAGCCTAGAAGTTAGCTGCAGTTATAGGAATGTATGTGAACTGTGGAAATTGTATTCGCGACACAAGGGGGAGCTTCCAGCGCTGTGCTAAGCATTGATTGAATAAGCGTGCCTGCGAGTAAGTGGCTGCATTAAAGATGGGTATCACGTTCTAAGCCGCAGACGTCTAAACCACAAAGTCAATTGAATAAGTGGTTTGCAGTCTAGCTAAAGTACCTTCTCGCTACAATATATCCAGCCGTCTCGTTATCACTTGAGGTGAATTGGTGGCGCGCGTCTGCGGTTACCGATCAAAGCCAGCATGGATACATTGTATGCCGGCTTGTAACCCAGACCGATTATAGGTCAAACCGCAACCCACATCACAGAGCCCATCCAATTAAGTGGATAAATTGTGCTAGGGAAGAGCTAACACTCTAATTTTTGGAGTGCAGCTAGTTAAAAATGTACCATGAACATTCATATTGGTTTTATATTTGTTGCACATACATAACCTACATTTAAAAATAAACTGTATTCCAATGGTGTTTTAAATGTAAGGGCAGGAACCCTTTCCTGTCAGCCCGGCAATGAATCCATTAACATGCCCATATGTTATAGATGAATGAGCTAAGGGATTTTTCATCTCCGTGCTTCAAAGGGCACCCTGCTAAGTGGGTGCCCCAGTGTCTGGAGAAGTTGAAAAGCCTAAGAGACGGCTGGTGTTAGGGTGGCCGGATTATTGCCAAGTATCAGATAATGGTGTGAAGTATGGGCGCTTCACACTTGGTAGCCAAACCCCAGACTTGCTGTTGCCAGGTAAGAGGTTGGCCTGGTATGCTAAGCAGCTCAGGTGTGAGGTTAGCGCATGCTCTTAGCAGACCGGAAAGCAACTTCTGCCCATGCTCTGAACTACTGGCAAGTCTGGGATTGGTGGGAAAGGTGTTCCCACAAAAGTATTGACTAGGTATGTTAGAGATAGGGAAACAAAAAGAAAACAGCGCACAACGCCAAATAGTGAAGTAAGTAATAGAATGTATTACAATGTTAAAGGGGTAATAAATCTGCGTACATCAGATAGAAATAACATGTGCATTTAGTGCATAACACACTGGTTACCACTCTGTAGCTGTAAAACAGGACAGTCTGGCACTCAGCTGTCTCTGCAGGAGCCTCTATGATGGTTCTGGGGCATGGGATCCTTCATGCACTCCTCACACAGCAGGACGCTGCTCACAAGGGGATTCCTTTCAAGCAGCCTGGTAATACTGCAGATTCAGACACTTAGTGGGACCGCTCCTCAACCGGCGATATACTGCCTCCAGGGGAATTCCCCTACAGCCCCCCGTCTCTCCTGTGTAGATTTGCTGCTTTTCCCAGCTGCTATGATCTTAGGGCAGTCCAGAGCTGTTGGAATTGCTCTGCAAACACTTCCACAGCTGCAGGGGCTTACACAGCGTGCCACGATGCCGCTCCGTCACGTGGTATAGCGGAGTGACGTCACAGTTCTCGTGGCAATGGAGGAATCAATAGGGAGGAAGAAGGAGAGTCCCTTACAGTCTCTTACCGGCGCAGAGATCGCTCAGTTAGCACGGTGGCAGCCAATATAAGCTGATAATGATACAAATCCAAAGGATGAATATAGGCAAAATTATGGCATTAAAACATCCAACATGTTTCGTAGATCTAACTACTTCTTCAGGGAATAATTTGGCCATTACCCAGAGGTCTTAAATACCTCTCAGAGATGTCTCATTGGTCAAACAATTAGAGTTAGACCAATCATCTGAGCTATGGTCAAAGTATTAGGGAAGATTTATTTCTACTTTTAAAACAACAACTTTATTAACAAATGAACAATCACATATATAAAAAAAAAAACACTAGCATATAATCAAAACCTAACATGAACATAAAACCATGCTGGAATAAAAAGAAACACATTATTAGTATATTAAAAGATTAAAATAGACATCATAAATTCCTTAAGCAATATAAAATATATATATCAAGAAACAGGCAACAGAACTATCACACCTATGAAGAAAAGAGAGAGAGCAGGACAAATAAAAATGATAAATCAAATAGAGATCGATCACGCTCTAACCATGGTAAGGGGTATCGCAATCCAAATTATAAAGGGAAAAATTACATTGAGGGCTTTAGATATGGTTCAAGGCCACAGGGCCAACATAGGAACTATGAATACGCACATAAAGACCCCCATGTAAGAACATCTAGATACTCACCCAGGAACTCTCCTAAATACTCACATAAGCGCCCAGTTAGACTAGAACCCACAACAGATTCACCTTCTTTTTTAGATCTGATCAAAACCAGATTGGAGAGGAAGGTGAAAACTGTAAAAGATATACAGAATACCCCACAAGAGAAAAGAAAGATAAGGGATGTGTCAGACGAGGAACACGAGGAGGGACCAGAACACAAAAGAAGAGGGTACTCCTGGGAAGGGACACCTTAGCCAATAAAGGGGTCTTTAATCTCTCCTCCACAGTTTTGAGTAAAGATCAATTGAACATACTTGGAAGGGGCTTGAGTTTCTTTAAGGCCTGTGGACCAAGCTCCTTCCAGTTGTTCAAGGATCTACATAAGTTTACTCGCAACATTACCCTTAAGCGACATTTCCTGAAACAAGATATGGATATTAATCAAGGCAAAGCCATATTGGTTGCTGCAAGTAACCTTGATTCAGAATCGGTTATTAGACATTCTGACTTCAAAAGTCAATCTAAATTTTATCCCGCACACTCCAAGGGTCATCACATCAATACATTTTTTAATATGGTCATCAATGATTTTAATGTTTTATCACGCAATTTTAAGTCAGGTGATATTAAGCACAACCTCAGTGCTAGTGAGTCAATAGCCCTTAAAAATCTAAAGGAAGATACAGGTTTAATTATAAGGCAAGCAGATAAAGGTGGGGGCGTAGTAGTCCAGGATAGGTGCAACTATGAAAAAGAAGCCTCACGACTTCTTAACAATACATCATCATATGTGAAATTATCCAAAGACCCTACAGCTGAATTTTTAAAGGAATTGAGGGTTCTGTTAGACAGAGCACTCGCCCTCTCTGTTATCACTACAGTGGAATTTGCCTTTTTATTCTCTGAAATCCCAAAGATCCCCATATTTTATCATCTACCGAAAATACATAAGGCTCTGGCTGATCCCCCTGGACGTCCTATCGTGTCAGGTATACAATCAATGACAGCCAACCTTAGCCAATATGTGGATTTCTTTCTCCAACCTTATGTGGGAAAATTAACCTCCTATTTAAAAGATTCTACTGCAGTTTTAAACTTATTTAAGGACTTTCAATGGAAGAATTCATATGTATGGATTACGTGTCATATAAAAGCCTTATATACCAACATACCTCATCAGAAAGGGCTAGAAGCAGTGAACTCCTTTTTGGAGGATGATCATACACTGCATCCACTAAATAGGGAGTTTATTCTTGAGTCTATTAGTTTTATTTTAAAACATAATTATTTTCTGTTCCTCTCCACTTTCTACCTGCAGGTTTGCGGAACTGCAATGGGCACTAGATTTGCCCCCAGTTTCTCAAACCTGTATGTGGGTAAGTGGGAGTCACAGTTTATTATGCCCGATAACCCGCACCACAGGAATGTCGTTGTGTGGAGGCGCTACATAGACGACATCCTGTGTGTATGGGATGGTGATTGTGCTTCAGCCAGTGCATTTGTGGCTGACTTGAATAAAAATGATTATAATCTCGAATTCACACATAAATTGGATGCCACACAGATAGATTTTTTAGATCTAAGACTCACTTCGCGAGTGGATGGCACTGTGGAAACCGAGACCTTCTTTAAGGAGTGGGATACCAGCAATTTGCTGATGGCAAATAGCAGTCACAAGAGCACATGGATCAAAAACATACCAGGAGGGCAATTTGTCAGACTCAGACGCAACTGCAGCAATATAGAGGTTTTTAATAAACAGGCTAACAAATTATTTTTACGATTTAGAGAGAGGGGATATCCTAAAGAGCTTTTAGATAGAGAGATAAAAAGAGTACGTAATCTGGATCGCAACGAGATGCTGATTCAAAATAGATCTAAAAATAGAAATAATGAGAGCCAACAAAATAAGGGCGGATTGGTAGATGTGGCCTTCATTACCAATTACAACTCTGTATACAGGGACATTGAAAAGGTTTTTAGTAAACACTGGGGTATACTGTGTAAAGATCCCATATTGGGATCTCATTTAGACACCAAACCACGGTTTATA
Source organism: Ascaphus truei (assembly GCF_040206685.1). Lineage (NCBI taxonomy): Eukaryota > Metazoa > Chordata > Amphibia > Anura > Ascaphidae > Ascaphus > Ascaphus truei. The sequence continues at coordinate 218,425,087 of NC_134484.1, read as the reverse complement.
TATAGGAGAGCCAAAAACATTAAAAGCATACTAGCACCTAGTGATGTTTTTGTATGTAACAACACCGTATCATCCAAACAATGGCTTGGAACCAAACCAAGAGGCAACTATACCTGTGGTAAATGCAGTATTTGCAAGTATCAACACCCTGTAAAGCAAACGTTTAAATCTAATAATACACTAGAAGTTTTTAATATTGATGACTTTATTTTATGTACATCGACACATATTGTATATCTGTTGGAGTGTGCATGCGGATACCAATATGTAGGCAGAACCAAACGTAGCCTTAAAATCCGTATCCAGGAACATGTCCGAAACATTAAAATTGGGTTTGACAAACATAGTGTGTCAAGACACTTTTCATTACATCATGGTAAAGACCCTTCTAGTCTTACTTTCAAGGGGATTCAGTTTATTCCAGTTAATAGAAGAGGGGGAGACAGAGTCAAAACATTATCCTCTAAGGAGACTTATTGGATACATAAGCTAGATACCATGTCCCCCAAGGGGCTCAATGAGGATGTGGATATTTGGGCATTATATTAAAACCTCCAGCCCACGTCCTCATTAGATTTAGTGATAAGGCACTGCTATGTGTTTCCTTCTCCCTGCTGTAGCTTACCTGCTATTTCTAGTTATATATATATATATATATATATATATTTTATATTGCTTAAGGAATTTATGATGTCTATTTTAATCTTTTAATATACTAATAATGTGTTTCTTTTTATTCCAGCATGGTTTTATGTTCATGTTAGGTTTTGATTATATGCTAGTGTTTTTTTTTATATATGTGATTGTTCATTTGTTAATAAAGTTGTTGTTTTAAAAGTAGAAATAAATCTTCCCTAATACTTTGACCATAGCTCAGATGATTGGTCTAACTCTAATTGTTTGACCAATGAGACATCTCTGAGAGGTATTTAAGACCGCTGGGTAATGGCCAAATTATTCCCTGAAGAAGTAGTTAGATCTACGAAACATGTTGGATGTATTAATGCCATAATTTTGCCTATATTCATCCTTTGGATTTGTATCACTATCAGCTTATATTGGCTGCCACCGTGCTAACTGAGCGATCTCTGCGCCGGTAAGAGACTGTAAGGGACTCTCCTTCTTCCTCCCTATTGATTCCTCCATTGCCACGAGAACTGTGACGTCACTCCGCTATACCACGTGACGGAGCGGCATCGTGGCACGCTGTGTAAGCCCCTGCAGCTGCGGAAGTGTTTGCAGAGCAATTCCAACAGCTCTGGACTGCCCTAAGATCATAGCAGCTGGGAAAAGCAGCAAATCTACACAGGAGAGACGGGGAGCTGTAGGGGAATTCCCCTGGAGGCAGTATATCGCCGGTTGAGGAGCGGTCCCACTAAGTGTCTGAATCTGCAGTATTACCAGGCTGCTTGAAAGGAATCCCCTTGTGAGCAGCGTCCTGCTGTGTGAGGAGTGCATGAAGGATCCCATGCCCCAGAACCATCATAGAGGCTCCTGCAGAGACAGCTGAGTGCCAGACCGTCCTGTTTTACAGCTACAGAGTGGTAACCAGTGTGTTATGCACTAAATGCACATGTTATTTCTATCTGATGTACGCAGATTTATTACCCCTTTAACATTGTAATACATTCTATTACTTACTTCACTATTTGGCGTTGTGCGCTGTTTTCTTTTTGTTTCCATTTCTTAGAGTGTGTGGGGTGCTGAGCCACCCCTAATGTTTATAGCAGCAGACGCCCTTATCAACCACACGGTTATATTATAATTTAATTATTTAATCACTTATTCACTGTGGTATTGTGGTTTACTTTATTTATATATGGTTTAGTCACTGCACTGTATTCAATTATAAGGAGATAGATAGTAGCGCACAGTTTATTTCTGTTTTTCCAATGTTAGAGATAGGACCTTTAACCCTATAAAGATGCCTGCAGCCCAGTCCCTGTTAGTTCCATCTATGATTCGTCTAAGAAACGTCCAAGTTACAGCATCAGCGGTTCCGGAGTGTGATGGGTTATCAACATCGTAACCAAGATTCGTGCCCCTCTTCCAGAATTCGTTTTAGCTAAGGATTCCCGAACGAATCCTGTAAGGACTTTACGAAATTATTCCTTTCGGTGGAGATATAGGGGTGGCAAGTTGCGCCCCTAGCCAAGGATTGTTGCATGGCTCAAATCGCGCACCCACTTGCATGCGTGCAGGGGTTCCCAGAGACTTGTTTTCAAGTAATTTGTTCCATGGACATTTTATTTCATTTCCCCATCTCAGCAAGTGTTTATTGAGTGTAATTGTGAAGATTTGTGTGTTTGTCTTAAAAGGAAATAAATTACAATTTATTTTACCCGCCTTGTACTTCTCAATACAGAATCCCGGTATTAATGGGTTGATGAGACCTTGGCTACCATGACAATGTATAAATGAGGACACTAAGGCATCTGTTGCTGAGAAGGTTTAGCTTTCCAGAAAAGTTAGAACAGTCTATGAATGTAGATGTTGAATTGGCTACTTCTGTGCGTAATATATTGAATAACAAAGATAATGCAAAAGAGGCTTTAGAAGAGAAAATTGTAAACCTAATAATGGACGTCATCAGATCCACAAGTTCACCAGTTGCCTGAAGAGTAAAAGAACTTCTAGCAGTGAGGACAGCTGCCACAGAATTGATTAACACCACAAAACGTAATGGAGGACCAGTCTTAAGACTCAAGCTCTAAAGGGGCATTGATGGAAATATGTACATAACCCATCACCACTGAAGCAAAGTTTGAAGACATTAGCCTGGATGTCCAAGGGAAAAAAAATGGAAGACTCCAATCTCAACTTAACTGGGGGCTATCTGCCCCTCCACTCACCTATCTCAATCTAGTGTTTGGTCTAATGAGATAGTGGGGGGACAGGCTTTCGCTGTGGGTAGCCCCAGATACCCACAAACAGGGGAGACATTTAACAGTTTGGATCCTCTATCAGATAATGATTGTGGTTAAAAATATTACAGAGCATGAAACAACACTAAGCAGGTAGCAGGTCCAGATTAGCCTGGCTTAATTAGCATCCTAAACTGTCTTGTTAGAGACTTAAAAAAAAGCCTACAGAGATCACTCCTAGGGACTCTCTCTGAATCAGAAAGCTACCAGACTGGAACGCTTAAAAGAGACCATGCTGCACAAAGCACATAGACTTTCTGGTTCAGGCAGACACCTTTGACCACTGTAGAGAGAACCCTGCCCTTGAATTTTTTCAATCCCTATCCCAGTCAGGTGTCCGGGGGTTGGGCACAAGGTATAATGTAACTTTCCTATTTCAGACTTGTGTATTTGTTAGAAAGGGGCTTAACCCAAGAACTGGCCGATAGTTTACAGTAACAACTGTATAGCTAGGTTTATTTTGCACCTGTATGCCAAACACAAGCAGATTTTCTGTTGTAAAAGATTTGGCTAATGAAAGTCTATAATAGTTTCCCTTAAAATATGTCTCCTGTTTTACAACCTCTGCACACATCTCCTAGAGGTGAGTTTTAAAAGGTTTTTTTTTAATCATAGAGAAAATAAGAATTAAAAAATAATTATCACACAAAACAACAACAATACAACATACATTAAAAACAAACAGTTATAACTGAAAATTATTTATTTATAAAATGTTTTATCAGGAAGTAATACATTAAGGGACTTATTGTCTTAAAGAATGTCCTGGAGACAGAGTTATGATGACAAATACAGTACTGTTCATGGTTACAAATACATGGTTAAATTAAGTGAACAGGGTTATAAAGATGCAGCAACCATTATCCGATAATTTCACGGTTGTATTCCTTTGCACACCCCTTGTTGGTTCGAGATTTATTGAAATTTTCCCAAGTTAAGATGCAAGTTAATTAGTGTTTGGAACTAGTGTAGAAAATTGCATTTATCTTTGTCTGCAATACCGTCAAGAAACTCAAGTGGGCGATCGCAAGTTGTTGTCTTAAAAAATCCAAATGCAATTCATCCTGTCTTTTACTCCAGTACAGTACTTCAAGTGTGTGTATAATTATAATTTGAAGATTAAAAATATGAGTTCATACTGTATACAGTAGAGTACATGGGAAAGAATTTCTTTCTAAGGCTCCTTAGCTTTTAGCCATACAAAAATTCTTGAACTGTAGAAGATTTAAAATATGAACATACACAACAAAACGTATTTTTAATGAATTAAATGTTTTATTTGTTCAGGATAAAAGTTAAAATGAAAAAACAAAAATATAACTTCACTCTCCTTCCGAATGTAAAATATATAATCCGTACATGCATTTATGTTAAATTGGAACTTTGTTGAAATGCATATGCGTGCCATCACATTTCTGCGCATGCGTGTATGTCAAATTTAAACCTTGTTGAAACGCATATGCATTTCATCACATTTCTGCGCATGTGTTGTGTATGTCAAATTGGATGAAATGCATATGTGTGTCATCACATTTATGTGCATGCTATTATGTCAATTTGGAATCTTGATGAAACGCATATGCATGTCATTACATTTCTGCGCATGTGTACAGTTGTGTGAAAAAGAACGTACACCCTCTTTGAATTCTATGGTTTTACATATCAGGACATAATAACAATCATCTGTTCCTTAGCAGGTCTAACAATGAGGTAAATACAACCTCAGATGAACAACAACACATATTAAACCGTGTCATAATTTATTTAACAAAAATTAAGCCAAAATGGAGAAGCTATGTGTGAAATACAAAGTACATCTTTACTGCTTCCATAGGAATTAAGATGCTAAGTAGCAGACACATGCTGCTAATCAAATGCCCTTGATTAATTGATCAGCAAGTGTGACCACTTCTATAAAAGCCGAAGTTTTAGCAGTTTGCTGGTCTTGAGCATTCAGGTGTGTGTTAACACAATGCCTAGGAGGAAAGACATCAGCAATGATATTAGAGAAGCAATTGTTGCTGCCCATCAATCTGGGAAGGGTTATAAGGCCATTTACAAACAATTTAAAGTCCATTATTCTACAGTGAGAAAGATTATTCAAAAGTGGAAAACATTCAAGACAGTTGCCAATCTTCCCTGGAGTGGACATCCCCAAATTCACCCCAAGGTCAGACCGTGCAATGCTCAAAGAAATTGCAAAATACCCAAGCGTTACATCTCAGACTCTGCAGGCCTCAGTTAGCATGTTAAATGTTAAAGTTCATGGCAGTACAATTAGAAAAAGACTGAACAAGTGTGGTTTGTTTGGAAGGGTTGCCAGGAGAAAGCCTCTTCTCTCTAGAAAGAACATGTCAGCACGGCTTAGGTTTGCAAAGTTGCATCTGAACAAACCACAAAACTTCTGGAACAATGTCCTTTGGACAGAAAAGACCAAAGTGGAGATGTTTGGCCAAAATGCACAGCGCCACGTTTGGCGAAAACCAAACACAGCATATCAGCACAAACACCTCATACCAACTGTCAAGTATGGTGGTGGAGAGGTGATGATTTGGGCTTGTTTTGCAGCCACAGGACATGGGAACCTTGCAGTCATTGAGTCAACCAGAACTCCTCTGTATACCAAAGTATTCTAGAGTCAAATGTGAAGCCTTCTGTCTGACAGCTAAAGCTTGTCCAAAATTGGGTCATGCAACAGGACAATGATCCCAAGGACACCAGCAAATCTACAACAGAATGGCTGAAAAAGAAAAGAATCAAGGTGTTGCAATGGCCCTTTCAAAGTCCAGACCTCAACCTGATTGAAGTGCTGTGGTTGGACCTTAAGAGAGCTGTGCATAAACAAATGCCCGCAAACCTCAATGAACTGATGCAACATTGTACAGAAGAGTGGGCCAAAATTCCTCCACAACGATGTGAAAAACTGATAGTCATGCAGAAAATGATTTCTTCAAGTTATTGCTGCTAAAGGTATTGATCATAAGGTATACTTAGTTTTTCACACAGGGATTCTCCATTTTGGCTTTATTTTTGTTAAATAAATCATGACAAGGTGTAATATGTCATGGGCTGTTGTTCATCTGAGGTTGTATTTACCTAATTTTAAGACCTGCTAAGGAACAGATGATTGTTATTATGTCATTATATGTAAAACCATAGAATTCAAAGAGGGTGTACTTTTTTTTCACATACTGTATGTCAAATTGTCAATTGAATCTGTTGTACATTAGTACTGCTCTTTGTGTATCTACAGTACTGTACAGTACTGTACTATATACAGTACTGTATAGTAAAAACACAGTTTACAGGTGCGACGACAAGTATTCTAAACCTTGCCTTGGAAATTCTGGGGCAATATCCAGGTAATGCTGTCAACATTTCAGTGAAATTTCTGCAGACAGACTAATGGCCCATCGGACTAACACAGCGGCGTCCCTGGCAGTCCCATTCAAACGGAATGTGACTGCCTGGGACCCCTGCTGTGTTATTTCGATGGGCCATTATTTTTCTGCAGAAATATCACAGAAAATGTTGCAGCATTACTGGGGTACTGTTGGTGATTGCCCCAGATTTTCCAATGCAAGTTTTAGAATACTCGTCGTCGCACCTGTATGTGCTACAGTATACTGTAGTTATGTACTGTAGTATACTGTACATTATCTCAATGAGACATTTTTATATTTTTAAATGCATTTAGAACTTTACATTACAGTATGTATTGGATTTTAAAGATTTTTAAAGTGTACTGTACGTCAAAGATTAACTATATTTAAAATACTATACATCAATACTTTATTTTTTTATAGTACTAATTTAGCACTTAAAATAACTTAATATCAAGATTGATATACTGTATCAGATATTTATATATATTAAATGCGTTTACAACTTGATGTTCAGTACGGTGTTGTGCTTTACCTGTACTACTGTATATGTGTAAATAGTAAAACATGAACATACCAAACAATTACTGCTGCGGCACATCTGAGTCTAACACATCGCTGTTTTTTCCCTGGCTTTTTCCTGGAATGCGATGCACTTCACCTGGAGCATGCCGCATTAATTTTGCGTTCTCAGCCACGGGTCATGTGCGGTTGATGCACGGTTGATGCGTTTATTGAGAATGGTTCGGATTTAATAGGTTGCAATTGAAAGACAAAGACCAGTTTCGGTTACAGTATTCTCCAGAGACCCGCCCGCCATGAGTGTTCAAGTGCAGCCCGTTTTCCAAAAACCCGATAGAAGTTATGCGTATTTGATAAAGGGCCGCGATTAATGCAACAGAGGATAAGATGGCAACAGTTGTTCAAATGTATCAGTATTTTATCGAAAACTATGATATTTCCAAATTTTCGCCAGCTCCTCATACGTGGAAGCGTGCAATAAGGAAAAGGTTATGTAGCGATCCCTGTTTTTATCGTATTGAGCCACGATTTGTTGGAGGGTATTGGTGTGTATCACCGGCTTTTTCCTGTATCTATGATCATGCAGACGGCAAAAGGCGAAGGGACGTGTTAAAACCAACTAAGAAACGACAGTCGCTGCCAAGCAATGCACCAGCACTGGCTTCCAATGACGCGGCCCGCCGTCAGTGACAACCCTGAGCCTGAGCCGGATTTCGTGTGCAGTTTCGATCAAGCTTGCATGTACCTAAGCAATTTCCAGCCTCATCAGCTGACTACAGGTGGACTAGTCCCGCTGCAAACTATCGACGAGGATGATCAAGAATGGGAAATTCTATGGTGAGTATTGTTGCCATATTATATTCTGTGTTTTTTTTATTTTGACAATACAGTATCAATATGGGTGTGATTCAAAAGTCAAGCGATTCTCCTGTAAGCAATATTATTGGCTGAACCTTCTTGAAACGCATACAGTATGCGTGTCATTACATCGACGTTAGGCGCATGCGCATGTGAACAGGAGACGCCCCCCGAGAAAATTATTGGTGGGACTGGCTGGGAACTTCTTTAGACCATTACAAATGACAATACACCAGTGGACACCAGTGGACCTTCTTCTGGTAGATACATTTGGCGTTCTTCCCTGGTAGCCTTTATACCTTTCCCTCCTTAGCCTTGGCTCTGAGAGCTCCCCGGCACTCGCGTGTGTTTTTCCCCTGTCCCTGCCTATAGTGGTGACGTCACTGATATCGCGAGACTGATATCGCGAGACCGCGTGGTTTGCTTCAGTGAGTCCCCCGGCAGCACTGAGTTCAGGCTGTTGCCTGTTTCGCTTCCTGCTCATGTGCTGACTCGTGGGTGTGTGGACAGCTGTGGTTTTCGGCGGTGTGGAGCCTCAAGAGCGGTGCTTCCCAGCGGTGTGGAGCTTCCAGAGGTAGAGCTGTGCCATCTCTCTCCCAGGCTTCAGAGTGTAAAGTGACAGTGTGCTATAGGCTTACGTATATCAGCCTTGCTGTAAGTAGGGTTTTAATTTTAGCCCCACTGGATGCCATTGCTTTATAAGTGTCTCTTGCCCAACAATCAAGTGTTTGTTGTTTTTATATTTATTTTTATTCATTGTATTAAACTGCTATCATTTCTTGCATACCTTATCAGTGATCTTTTGTTTTTAGTTGCACTATGATCTTTTTCTCTTTTTTTCTTCTATGTTGTCGTCTTTTATGTTTGTTTGTTTGAGACTACATTGAAGATACTTCCTTGGAACTCATCCCAGCTTTTTTGGAGTATATTCGGTCAGACTATTATTTTTATTTCTTGAGGCGCCGGTTTATGTGTTTTTATTGTCTGGGAGGAAGCTTTCCTCCGGTCTTGGTCACTGTGTTGTCTCCTGTTGTGGTCTTGACGGGGTTGTCATGTCCTCATCCATGTCACCCCCCTGCTCCGGCGTCGGGGAAACAGGGGTATTAACACAAAGCAAACGATGCATACCCGCTATGTCAGCCTCTATCTTCTCCATCCGTCGATCCATCCGTTGATCCATATCTAGCATCCGTTGATCCACATATAACATGCTCTCCAGAAGCATATCTATCTTTGCTAGCACAATAGAGTTCCCGGGGAGATCCACACTTATCCCATTCAGCATCCGGTCTAACGATCTGCTTCTTGTGCATGGCGTGTGGACATCTGGGTGGATGGGTGCAATGGAGGATGAGATGGGGGTTCCATGGAGAGAAGCGGCAGCGACATCGAAGAAGGGTGGAGGAGGTGACCTGTGGATATCCGGTAGAGGAGAAGCGGCAGTGTCATCGAAGAGGGATGGAGAAAGTGACCTTTGGATTTCCGGGTGAGAAGCAGAGTCGTCTAAGAGCAAAGGAGAAAGTGACCCATGGATTTCAGAGGCGGCAGCGTCGTCGGATAGAACCGGAGAAGATGGCCTGTGGGTTTCCGGGAGGGCGGCGACAGCGTCGAGGACAAGGGGTGGAGAAGACGGGCTGAAGATTTCCGGGACAGCGGCGGCAGAGTCGTCGAAGCGTATGGGAGGTGGTGGTCTTCGGGTTCGATGGGTTGGCTGCCATCGTTTTGCGTTAAGAGTACATCACCGTATATCTTCTTGACATAATAAGGCTGACGTCTATGAAAACCCTTAGCCTTTGGGGTCAGCAGAAGGTTTTCTTTATTGGCCTTAGCCTGTCGCTTTTGCCTTGGCTTGGAAATGGCAACCGCCTTTCGCTTTTTCTGCCTGACAGGCACGGCAGAGGCGAGAGGGTTCCTGCGTCCGTAGAATCGGGGTTGATACATGGAAGCAGGTGGCACAATGCAGTACAGTATCTGGACAAGGGCAAGTTCAGATACAGATCATCGAGTGTTGGGCTATGCAAAGTGTGTAACCTTTTATGTATGGCGACGAGGTACAGGTGCTGAAAGTGGGCGTACTCTAATGTGAGTCATTACCATATAAATACACCATCCATTTTGTGGATTCACTGCACATTGAATACACATCGACTAAACATCGAATAAACATTCTTGTGTTTGTATTTCTTTCTACTCGCAGCAATGGTTGTTAAAAAGATTTCCAAGGATCTCAGCATGCGAATTGAGGAGATGTACACGAGCGGACACCGAATTGCTGCTATCTAACGCTGGTTAGCTACGTCTGGCCTCATTGTGACAGCAACCACCGTGAGCTATCATGCACACGGAAAAAACAGAGAACGCAAAAGGGCACCAAGGGTAACTAACGCGTAAGTATATTTATAAAACTTTGGGAAAAAAATTTGATCCAAAAATGTACTGTACATCTACAGTACTGTATCTAATATGTTTGTTTTATATTACAACAGTATATATATTTTGTATATTTATATTACAACAGTGCATATATTTTGTATATTTATATTTATATTACAACAGTACAGTAGAGGCAACGTTTATTCTAACATTTGCCGTAAACTAGCCGGGATACATTCTGGGTATGTTCTGGGCTAGTTTGAGGCACGTTTAAGGCATTTCTGCATTGACTAACGACCCATAGGTTTAACACAGCAGGGATCCCTGGCATTCCAATTCAGTTTGAATGGGACTACCAGGGACCCCCACTGTTAATCTGATAGGCCATTAATCAATGCAGAAATGCTGGGGCTAGTTTAAGGAAAGTTTAAGGCATGTATTCAGAATGTACCTGGGTGTTTCCTGGTTTTTTGGGGGAATTGCCTCTGGTTTTTGTTCGAATAAGTGTTGCCTCTACTGTATATATCTTTTGTATTTTTATATTACAACAGCATACAGTATATATTTTGTATATTTATATTACAACTGTGTATATATTTTGAATATTTATATTTATATTACAACAGTAAACATGTTTTGTATATTTATATTTATATTACAACAGTGTATATATTATGTTTATTTATATTACAACAGTATATATATTTTTTATATTTATATTTATATTACAACAGTGTATATATTTGGAATATTTATATTTATATTACAACAGTATACAGTATATATTTTGTATATTTATATTACAACAGTGTATATATTTTGTATATTTATATTTATATTACAACAGTATATATATTTTGTATATTTATATTACAACAGTGTATATATTTTGTATATTTATATTTATATTACAACAGTATATATATTTTGTATATTTATATTTATATTACAACAGTATATATATTTTGTATATTTATATTTGTATTACAACAGTGTATATATTTTGTATATTTATATTACAACAGTGTATATATTTTGTATATTTAAATTGATATTACAACAGTATATATATTTTGTATATTTATATTTATATTACAACAGTGTATATATTTTGTATATTTATATTACAACAGTGTATATATTTTGTATATTTATATATATATTACAACAGTGTATATATTTTGTATATTTATATTACAACAGTATATATTTTGTATATTTATATTTATATTACAACAGTGTATATATTTTGTATATTTATATTACAACAGTGTATATATTTTGTATATTTATATTACAACAGTGTAAAAATGTTGTATATTTATATTTATATTACAACAGTGTATATATTTTGTATATTTATATTTATATTTCAACAGTTTTATATTGCTGCATACTGTATTAATAGAACAATATATTGTATCCTCTTGATCTACTGTCTCTAATTTTTTTACTTACCGGAATGTTTTTCTTTACATTGTAGGGAGACAACTCTTCTGGTGGACAAAATAAGCGAGGAGAATGATGAGAGGAGTGCATTAAGGGTCAAATACACTCTGCAGGAAAATCACAATCTCGCTGTATCCGAGACCAGCATAAAGAAGATGAGACGCAGCATTGGATGGAAATATGGACGTGTGAGGTTAGTACTGGACAGTATAGGAGGTAAAAGTGTTGTTCAGGAAACTGTACTGTACCACAAAAATTATTTATTCCTTGTCATTACAGAGCGTACCCCATGATAAGGGACGCAAACAAAATCAAAAGAGTGGTCCAGGCCCAGGCATGGATCGACAGTGGGGAAACTTTCCAGGATTGCATCTTCACTGACGAGTCTACTGTGTTGCTGGAGAGATTTGCAAGCTTTGCATTCCACAAAAAAGGCCGGATATCTTTGAAGCCGCGGCCAAAACACCCCGTGAAGCTGCATGTGTGGTGTGCCATCTCTAGGCGTGGACCAGGATGCATTGTCATCTTTGAAGGTAAAATATCTCAAATATAATGTAGCCTTATGCACTGTACTTTACTAGTGTAGCCTTACTGTATGCACTGTACTGTACTATTGTGCAGTTTTTGGAGCACTTTTCTTTTCTTGCTATAGGAATCATGAATAAAGCTTTCTTCCAAGACAACATTGTCCCTGAGATAGTGCAATACATCACGCGCGAGTTCCCGAATGGTCACCGCTTCTACCAGGACAACAATCCGAAGCACACCACGTCAACAGCGCATATCCTTGGACACGGTACCAACTGGGTGAAGACGTCAGCGGAGTAAGTGCGGTAACCGTTTCTCATTTGTTTCCCACAGTTTTTACTGTGTACTGTATCTCTTAAACTAATTGTCCTTTTTTTCCAATGACAGATCGCCAGACTTCAATCCGATCGAAATGGTCTGGCATCAGCTGAAGGACCATATCCGGAAAGTGGTGAAACCCTCCAAAAAGGACGAGTTGTTGAAAGGCATAATGAGTTTTTGGAACGATGTACTCACCGTGGAACGCTGCAATAAATATATTGACCATATTGCCACTGTGTTGCCCATTGTCATCGCGCGTAATGGGCAAGCATCAGGAAAGTAGTACTGTGCTGTAGTATTGTAAGTACAGTATTATACAGGAAAGTATTCCACAGGTTTTTTCTTTCCCAATAGTCAGAGTATGCAGTAGTTACAGTTTTTTCTTTACAGAGAGAGCAGCACCAGCCATCAGGTTACAGTACATAGTATTTAACAGTAGTCAGAGTATACAGTAGTTCCAGTATAGACTAGTTTGACAGTACTACAGTAACTGCCTACTAACTGCTCAATTTTTTTCTTTCCAGAGAAAGCAGCACCAGCCATCTACAGTAGTACTACACATCCCACAATGCCATAATACAGTACGCACATAACTGCACTAATTTTTTGTTTTCTTGTCGTTTCAGGAAAAAAGGGTGGGCTAGGGGGAGGTGGGGTTTTGTGTCCAGTCTAATCTGTTTGTACAGTAAAATGTACAGTATATAAACAGTAGTAATGATGTACACAAAACCTCTCCTCTCTCAATGAACTACTGTACTGTACACAGAATGAGGAACAAGATTAAGACGGAAAAAACAAAATTACTATATATATATATTATATATTATTAAATAATATTCTTATAAATGTGCATTATTCATGTTTTCCCATGTTTTAGAAATGTTTTCTAAATGTTTATCCAATTTCAATCTGCCAAAAGAACTTAATAAAGACTGCATTATGTATTATTCATGATTATTTTTATATTTGTATTTTTTGGTTCCTGATAAAATAAAATAAATATTTATTTACATTCCTGCTAGTCGTAATCATTTACAACAACCACAACCCCCCCCCCACCCCTACAGTACACCAATGAATCAGTTAATGGTTTTTTCAACTCTCAATTCTCACAATTCTGTGTAAATCAGATTTACATTTCAAAATCGAGAAGGGATTTTCCAAAGTGTTACCATAAACAAAGCCTCAAAGGTTTGGGTGGGGCGGGTGATTACCCGCAGGCGCACTGAGGCTTTGTAGGTTGGCTATGGACGGATTAAGAACACAATGGCAATATTCAGAAAATTAACGACTCTGTGGAAAGAGGGGGTTGGGTGACTCATGCGCAGTAAGCAGCAAGCTCCCATCTCTAAAAGGATTAGAGTACACGCAGACGCAGTGAGGATATTGACGCTTTGGTAGGGACGGATTAAAAACACAATGACTAACTAACTTCAGAAAATAAATGACTCTGTGGGGGAGGGATGAAGGATTGGTTTTGCAGCAGTTCAAAGAAATAACATACTGTGCTGTACTGTACTGTAGAGTACAGTAATTTCAAAAGGCAGTTCATCATAATACTGTAATTTGATCCCTACACCTCCCAAATACAGCACATAAAAAGCACACAAATCAACCATGTGCAGGCAAACGCACAGATTTAATATCATAATATCAAGATTGTTTTTGCAGGCTTGTGGATAAAATAACAGTTAAAAAATCATAATTACATTTTTTTGGGGGGGCACTCAAGCAAGCAGTGGTGGGTGAAGTTACAGGCGCATCTCAAAGAGAATTACACGCAGGCGCAGTGAGGCTTTGTAGGTCGGCTATGGATGGATTAAGAACACAATGGCAAGATTCAGAAAATTAACGACTCTGTGGAGAGGGGGGGGGGGGTTGGGTGACTCATGCGCAGTAAGCAGCTAGCTCCCATCTCAAAGAGAATTACACGCAGGCGCAGTGAGGCTTTGTAAGTCAGCTATGGACGGATTAAGAACACAATGGCAAGGTTCAGAAAATTAACGACTCCGTGGATTTTCAAATCCTTGAGCTACTGTAGCATTCGTGGGGGAGGGGGCTTCAGGGTACAGCTGCATGAAGTTCAAAGCTAAAGACATACTTTGATTTCAAAAGGCAGTTCATCATAATAATACACCCCTAAATACAGTACGTAAAAAGCACACAAATCAACCATGTGCAGGGTCACAGTCAAAAGCTACAGCACAGATTGAATATCGTAATACAGTAAGATGGTTTTTGCAGTCTCTTGTGGAGAAAATAAAATATTTTTTTTTTAACTCACTCAGGCAAGCAAGCAGTGGTGGGTGAAGTTACAGGCGCATGCGCAGTAAATTCCTGCTGTCAAGCAGGAATGTGATTGAAACCAGACACACGTTCAAAGGAATGGTGTGGGAGAGATGTACTGCATTGCACAGAAGATAAGAAGTTGAAATACCCTGCAGTGCAGTTAATTATCCTGAGCGAGGGGAGAGCGCTGTATATGCCGAAATGTGACACTGTTACAGTACTGTACATGCCTATGCGTTTCAACAATTTTCAAATGTGACATACCGTACAGCAGCACAGCACTGCAAATGCATGTATACTTTAAATATGCAAATTTACAATTACTTCCAAGACAACAGCTCGCAAACTCCCCCCTGAGTTTTTACACGGCATTGAAGTATTGCAGACAGCGAGAATAAAATGCTAATATCACGAGCGCGAAAATAACGCAGTTCACTCCGGGCGAAAACGACAAAAATACGCACCTAACCGGGATTATCTGAGAACCGCGGATCTAGCCGTTTTAGACTCAGATCGGCCACCACTGTATATGTAAAAAATGGGGGGGGGAAAATCTGTATAAAAAAAGAAAAATGCATATTACAAAAATACAACGTGACCTCTTCTTCCGGATTTACAATATTATATTTTTCTTCTTCTCAATGGATGGTGCTTCTAGGCCATCTTGGTCTCTAAAGAAAGAGACAATATTATATCTTTAAAATAACACCGTACATTATTCAATCCAGATTTGTGGGGTGTTTGGGGAGAAAGGGCATGACATGGGGAACAGTACATTATGACTACAGTGCCTTGTATCTTCTGTTTAGGGGGGTGGGGGTTTGGAGGAGACAAAGCATACATTGCATGTGCTACTGCACTTTACAGTAGGACTAGAGGTTTTAAAGTTCCTTAGGTTTTTGGGGAAAGGGCATGACATGAGGAACAGTACATTATGACTACAGTGCCTTGTATCTTCTGCTTTGCATGCATGACATGGGCTGGGCTTCAGCACTTACAATACTGTAGGACAAGTGGTTTACAGTACCTTAGGTTTTGGGTGTTTGGGGGGTAGGGATATGGCATGAAAACAAAAATAGAAAAAAATGATTATATCATGACACCAGTACAGCCTATTGTATCTTCTATCTACAGTATCTTCTATTTTTTAAGGGGGGTTGGAGGAGACAAAGCATACATTGCATGTGATAATGCACTTTACAGTAGGACTAGAGGTTTTAAAGTTCCTTAGGTTTTGGGGAGTTTGGGGGTAAAGGGAATGGCATGCATGGATTTGAGCACTGTGTGTGTCATACCTGGCAGTATTGCTGGGAGAGTTTCCTGCACCAAGGGGGATGGTTTCTGGCATGTTGTCTTTGCCCAGATCCAGACATGCAAAACAAAAAATAAGCATTAAATAATGAAATAATTTAAAAAAATTAAATGTTTTATTTTTAAAATTAAAACATTGGGGGTGCATCTTTATTTGTAAATAAATGTATAAATAATAGTCATCAAACAAGTCGATGGACCTCCAGGGGAGAGCCTGAATATGCCTCAAAAGGCTATTAATGCTGTCTCTCACTGTTTTCATGAGAAGACAGGTAGCTTTAAAATTGCACTTCACTGCCTCCATAATTGTTTTCCTAAAATTTGCTGGAAGAGCCTTTGTGTATTTATTGCCTTCATAATTGACATTTTGGGTCCACTTGCTGTACAGCTCAAAACTAAAATGGTGTTTAAAGATGAACTGGGCATATTTCTGAGGTAGACCAGCAGATCTGATCTTGTATTTCTCCCGGACGCACTGGGGAAGGTCTCTCAGGGTGATGTCTGGGAGTTGTACAATCCTGGGTGCTGGAGCGGGTGTGCTTCTGGCAGCGGGTGGGGGTAGATGGTTAGGGAAGATGATTTCCTCTATTTCGTGGCCTAGCACTTACCAGGGTTTTCAGCTCCTCCATCAAAAGGGTAAACATGTATTCTGGAGATGGAGGGGGTGAGTGTGGGGGCGCCCATGATGTGCTTGATGGTGGCACCATGAAGGTCAAATCCAGGTATTTAGAGAGCGCACGGAGGGGAGGTATGCGGTTCCTCCATGGGAGAATAAGACAACTCCAGGCCACACTCGTGCTCCTGCATCGGACATATAGGGGCAGGGACACCAAGCAAAGAATAAAGCCCAGCGATGTTCCTCTCAATCTTATCCAGACGAACACCCATGCACAAATCTGTTTTCACCATGGTCTCTAAAAGACAATCCATATTGGCCTCTATTCGGTCCCTGTATTGCTCTGTTGAGTTGTCATTGATTTTGATACCACTGAAAACATCTAACATGCCGGCGACTGAGCTGAATATGGTGCAAGAAGTGCTGGTGTCACCCGGGCGAACATCTGCGTGCTGGGTGCTGGAGGAGGTGAGCTGGGGGCTTCAGGACATACATCGGTGTGGCTGGGTGCAGGAGCCCCAGGTGAGCTGGGAGTTTCCAGATGAGCATCAATGTCGATGGGTGCTGGAGCAGGTGAACTGGGGGATTCCGGATGAGCATCGGGAGACAAAGGGTCAGAGCAGGCGGATGTTTTGAAATCGGTGGCGGTGGGCAATGGCAGTTAAAAGTCCGGGACATCTGATTCTGCTTCGGCGGGTGCAGGGGAACTTCTGGTGCCCGTCCAAACAAGTTGATCCTTGTGGATTTTGGCCATTTTCTTCTTCACATAATGTGGTCCAGGTTTCATTGACTTGGGAGCTTTCCGAACCTTTTCTCTAGGCATCTTTGGCTTGCAATGAAAACAGATCCGGACTTTCGCTTTCTTGTTGTTGGCACAGCAGAAGAAAGCAGGTTCCTGCGTCCGAAGAACCGGGGGTTTGATCCATGGAAGCAGAAGGAAGAATGCACCATAAAGTATCTGTTAAGAGCTCATTCAGATAGAGATCAGTGTGTGGGAGGCAATGCAATTTTTGTCAACTTTTATGCACTGCGTCCCTATTTGAATTTTTTGCCGGGCATGTACACGAGCTTCAGGTGTTAAAAGTGTTCATATACACTACTTTAACTTTTGAGCGAGGTCCCTTACATTATAAATACACCATCACTCCTGCTGATTCAATGCACATTGAATATACATTGAAAAAAAATCAAATAAACTTTCCTCTGTGTTTGATTTATTTTCTAAAGCAGCGATGTCGAAGAAAGTTATTTCAATGGATCTCAGCATCAGAATACAGGACATGTACAAGAAAGGACATGGAATTTTACAAATCAAACGCTGGTTACTGAATTCGGGCCTCGATTTAACACAAAGCACTGTCAGCTATCATGCACATGGTCAGGCAAAAAGTGTAAAGAGTAGTCCCCCAGTCACAACAGAGTAAATATTTTTGGTTTCTTTCTGCAATTACTGTATTAGTAAAAAGCTCCTTGCCTATAAAAAAGAATGTTTTAGTTTACATGTTTTCTTTCCAATTTTTTTAGACCCAAACAATTACTGTACTACCGTACTTTGAGAAGAAAATATAAAATGTTTTTTTCTCTTTCTACTTTTATAACTCAAATTCTTCTCTTTTCCTTCAAACTGTAGGACGGCAAAGCATCTGGTGGATGAAATCAGAGAGGCTAATAATTAGCACTGTGCAGCAAGAGATAAGACTGTTCCAGAGAACATGGGAAACAAAAGAGAGAGATTCACCCGCTCTACCAAATAATTAAGTACATAGGGGTGCACAAGGGTTAATGTGAACACATAGACAAACCAAATGTGGAGGTTGTTATTGAAGATACAACACTCCCCAATGAGCCCCTTAATGTGTGGAAACAAAAAGAAAACAGTGCACAACGCCAAATAGTGAAGTAAGTAATAGAATGCATTACAATGTTAAAGGGGTAATAAATCTGCGTACATCAGATAGAAATAACATGTGCATTTAGTGCATAACACACTGGTTTACTTTATTTACATATGGTTTAGTCACTGCACTGTATTCAATTATAAGGAGATAGATAGTAGCGCACAGTTTATTTCTGTTTTAGCCCCCTAATGTGCACTCTCCTAAATAAATATATGTTAGTATAATAGGGAGATATAGCGACTAATCCTTGAGACGAATGTATTGAAATATGGGAGTAGATACATTAACAAGAGACTGCTTGTAATGTCTACTTGCCAGATCGGAAGAAAATGCGCATGACGTCATCACGTATTGCAGTCTCTTGTTAATGGCAACTTTTGCCATCCTCCCCCTGACTTGTGGCCGCTTCAGGTCTCTGTGGGAGGTACTAATACGGCTGTACGCCGTGACGCGCATAACGTGATGACGTCATATGCGTCGTCAGTTTATTTACATAAGGACTAACGTGGGTGTTAACATGTGATGATAACAGTCCAATGAGATGCGCAATGCTTACATAACAGAGCTTATGACGCTGCTGTGTCTGTAGATACTCCCTATTCCTACAGCTGCTTGCAATTCTTGATTTTTTGGCGCAAATTTTGTTGTTATGATTTCCCTATAAATGCTAGCCCATTTCTCCCCTCACCACTCCCAGAAGAAGACAGTTTCTTGTCGAAACGCGTTGGAGTGGGAGTTTTGCTGAGGGGGGCCCCTACCTTTTTCCATCTGGCATGAAGTTCTGACCTACCTTTTTGCCTGTGATACCCCTACACTAAGTGGTGACGTATATCTCACTTTGGCAACAATAATATCATTGTATCCACTCTATGCAACCATTGCACATGTTTATATGGTGATTCCTTTTAAGTGGATACAACTTTTACAGTGTGGGTTTATTACTACACAGGTGTGCTCATTCAGAGCCCCCTGTGTAATTTGCATTTCATGTTTTGGATCTATGTTTAGACCCTTGCCTCCAGGTCCACATTGTCTGGTAGAGTTGAGCCCCCCTCTTCTTTTAAACTTTATCCCCTGTTTTAACTCACCTTAATAAATTCTCTTTCTGTTACACTTTAATGTATGTCTGTGTGCTTCTTATAAGGTTGCTTTTTTCTCTGTTGCTTCTACATATATATATATATATATATGTCTCTCTCTCTCTCTCTCTCTCTCTCTCTCTCTCTCTCTCTCTCTCTCTCTCTATCTATCTATCTATCTATCTTTCTATCTATCTATCTTTCTATCTATCTATCTATCTATCTTTATATCTAGTTGTCCTACAAAAAGTAAAAATTAATATTTATGGTGGCAAAAGGTTGCACTGAGGGCTCATTTGCATGTCATTTCCCAGAATCCCTTGCTGCAGTGGAAGCGCTGTATGCTGGGTGATAATGGGGAAAGACAGGGTTGCAGACCTGTCTAAGACATGCAAATGAGCATACAGTAATATTTACAGTTGCTATATATATATACATAAATTAGTGATAATCTATGTTACACCTATAAACATGCCATTACTGCCTCATCAAGTCTTGCATGGAAGATAGTGCATTCAAAGGCGAACAATCATAATTTGGTCAAACACATTTCGTTATGTTTAATTAAAGCTCTTTTTTCGCTTCATGTAGAATACTGAGAGCATAAATAGGAACATGTACCATATGGTATTTAATTGTTTTCATATGTAGCTCACTTCAGATTTGTCTTTCGCTCCTGTACTGGTGTGTGAAACCAGCTGCAATTAATATGTAAGCACAGCATAGAGGAGAACACAGGGGGTGGGGTTGGGCACCGAGCCAGATCACAGGGTCATGTTACGGTCAAGTCTTGTGGGACGCCTTACAGGTGGTAGAAACAAATAAAAGGTCAGGGTGCTGTCACGTCTTGGGGGAGGGACTTCAGTTTTTAGAAGCTGACAAGGTGAACAGAAGTTCATCACATTCATTTGAAATGGTAATTCTATAAAGACTTTCACCCACCAGGCCACTACATATGAAAACGTACATTAGTCATTCGTTCACTCATATCTTCTTTTAACCTTATAGATACACCACATTATCACACAAGTAGCATCTGTGAGCGACACACTGCATGTGTTGATGAGTGTCAGCCACATTGAGCGCTACACCTGCTTCTCCTTAATGTTCACACAGATCACTAAAAACATTCATTCACATTTCCACAATTAGGTACTGAATTATAAGCAGAGTCAACTTTGCTGTCATGGTAGGGATGTACATTATTATTGTTAGATTACTACACAACATATGCAGTGTATGTCCAACAGAACACTTAATTTTACAACGCATTCCTGCATGAACATTGTATGTTGTATGGTTTTTATAATAAATGTGCCAATTAGGTTCACATGTACATTGATGTTAAGATGGATAATGTACAGCTTGCCAGAAACATATTGTCATTTCCTTATGTGATGCTGATATTTAGCCATAAATACTCCCACTATACAAACTTTATGTTAATTATGTACACATGTCAATAAAATTCTTATGTTATTCTTCTATATAGTTGCTCCTGAAGCTCATGTGTCACCTGACACTGAACATGTCTCATCACCTGGCTCATCCAGCTCATCATCAAGCATGGAAGATGAGTGTATGAGGTGCAGCACATCTACTGTAATGTGTACATTTCTAGATGTTAATTTGCCATGCTAAATAAATGCCTTTCACATGTAATTAACTTCACATCAGTTATTGTCACAGAAGATGTAGTTTTTCCTGACAACATGTATTGTGTGTGTTGTAAACTATCAGCTAGGAGTTGTGAGGTTACAACAACCTTTCATTCATTCTTCTTTCACACTGAGTCGAAACATCATTGTTACTTCAAGCATAAACTTTTAATTTGACACAAATGATAAATTACGGAAACATGCTATGTGTTACACTGTGAGAACAACTCTCATTATATTGAAAAACAAGTGAAAGTTCCATGGCAGTTCATAATGTCTTTCTTTATTTGTAGAAGCAGATGTTGCCACTCAAGGACAAATTCACTCAAGTCACCATGAAGATGTTCCCACTCCTGGATTAACCCAGCATTCAAGTCCTCCTGCTCGTGACACCTACTCAGCTATTGCAGCTTCTGAAGAAAGAATCTTGGGTGAAGAAAATCGTCGCCATTCAGAAATGATGTCAGTGCTTGAAAGGATGATATCACTGCAGGAAAGGTCAATATCACAAATGTCACAAATTGAAAGAGTCATCATCCAAGTTCCTAAAGAAATCCAAAATGTAAACAGGACATTACAAGCAATAGTTGTGAATCTAAGCCAAGCAAATCAGTTGTGAATTACTGCAAGAGAACAACAATTCCCCTTTACCCCATCTGAGGATGGATCTTTACATGCTGCTACTTTTTCTCCAGAGTCATCAGTTCTTCATTCCCCAGTTGTGGATGATACCGGTACAGTAGGTGCAAGTTCTGTGCAGGTCCCTGTCAACATCCAACCGCGTTCATCTGTTCAAAATCAGGAACGGACACCTACAAATGAGACACGAAAAAGAAAGTTAGGGCAACAATAACTACTAACCAGCTTTTGGAAAAAGATTAAAACATCAAAACAAGAAACTGCTCCAACCTCAGTCGTGCAATGTTTAGCAACTGGTTCACAACTGCCACAGGCCACACCCAGTGCCCCTGAAGTGCCACAGCCCACACCCAGTGCCCCTGAAGTGCAACAGCCAAATGAGTGGATACAGCTTAACATTGCAGACAGGCTTACATGTAGCGTGCACAAAGACATTATTTCCTATAACAATATACTACATGACGAACCATTAGTACACATTGGTGACGGAGTCCTAAATCTTAGATTATTATCGCTTTAAAAGTATCATTTCAACATGTTACACTAACTGTAACACACATACACACCTCATTGTTTAGCATTCAACATATAAAAACAAAGTGTCGCCCACATATGACGTGGGACCATGGTAATGTCCCAAGGCGTCCTTAAAAAGGTTTACCGATGCAAGCCCCACCCCCAACCGACGTGCGCGCGTGAAACCATATTGGCTGTGCCCGTAGCTTATTGTTACGGTCAGAGCAGTGTGTCATGCGCGCGTGTCGGTGGGGCGGTGCGTGCACAGCGCTGGATGCCAATGTTAATTCAGTGTCAGGGGTGTTTGCATGCATTTCACGGTGCCTTAACATGACGTCACACGTCTTTTGTTCGCTCATTGGCTGATCGTCCATTTTTTCCGTGGGCACACGTCCGTTTACAAAGTTTAGATATGTACGTGTGTAGAAGTTAATTTGTTTCGCTTCCATATCATAACTTCCAGCCATGATATGCGTACTGCTAGTAGCACCTTGGAAGGATATGTATTGAACGCACAGCGTACACATCGTTTTGCGCATGCGCTAAGACTTAGTCCACACATTCGTGACATGCGTGCAACAGACGTTGTGTGCGCACATTATTATGTATACAGGCACCAGAAAAATCATATCAGTAGTAATGCCAGCAACGCCATTCGAAAAATGACACAGTTCTGTATCTGTAGTTTTATCCTTGCAGTTTAAACATATACGTTACTTATGCGTGAATATCCACAATCATATAGAGATGTGTTAAGCGTGGTCATGCTGAGACATATATAAATGTGCCATCTTTGAACATCATGTGTTTGCTGTATTTCAAAGATGTCGCAGATGAATACATGGGACCAATGTATGATTTCAGATGAGCCAATTGTTATATTAGATGATTGTGACGACGAGCAAACAACTATTATAATAAATATGTAACAATGCTTTCAATGATTGTGCGCAGATTAACAATCACTACATAATGTTATCCTATTATGCAAATATTTACTATGCACTTAATTAACATAATGATGTTGCTAAGCACTGAAGTTAGAACTTATATTGTTTTTTGTTTCTTTTCTACTAACATTATATGTATTGCCATGTGATATATTCAACCAACATTATCACTCTGCAAACACATTAATCTACTATATATTATAATCTCACGTGTGACTTGTCAAAGAATGTAAATGCTACATAACAACTCATAGACATTGTATCTGAACGTACACAATAACAATAGGGAGGTGATAGAAACTGTTTAGTTGTGTGCATTTTATATTTTCCCCTAAGTTGTAGTGCTAACCTAACATGTATGAGCTAATGAATGTTAGTTAAAGATCATGAAACCATGAACATTTGTGTGTACATTTTATTCACACGACTAACTATAGTTTATTGTTATTAATAAACGTTCAACACATACATAGCTAAGTGAGGCCGATGATAAAAGCAACATTATTATGTTTGTTTATATTATTTCACGTAGAAATACATGCATCACACAAAAACTACAACACACACACACTGTTGTTGAAATGTGTGAGTATGCAAATGTCCACTTCATTTATGTTCATATGTTGACATTAGTTATAAAGGATCATGATCATTATGAATAACTAACGTGAATGAAATAAAAATTATATTAACAACATTGTCATTGTGTTGAATGAATTAGGAAAAGTTGAGAATTCAAAGAACTATACTTTGGAATGGTGTTAACTTTTTGACACATGTTACATGTACGTCAAATCAACACACATCTTTCACTTATACATACACATGTGACAATGTAGTAATCAACATGAAGATGAAGTGATAGAACAACTAATCACATACATTGCAATGTTAATGATGTTTAAAACATTGGGGTCTTTTCATACAAACATGCATTGAGTGTTAACATCGCTCATGTGCATCAATGGATGTTCTCCTCCCATAATCAATAGCTGAGCAGGGTTTATCCCCTTCTCTCCCCCCACCCCTATATTCCATGAATGGATGTTGTTACGTTTGGTAAATTACATGTTATGTAATGTCCCTAATGATTTTAAAACACACTGCACAATAACCACCAAGTGTAGCTAAACGCACGTACACAATACAGAAATGACATGTTTCAATTGTCACATCTTTTTCATTACGTTCTGTTTATACATCCTGTAACTATACCTGTATCGAGGTTTGCACATCTTATGACAGTTGTGAATTGAAATACATACCATGAGTAGTCATTGAAGTGATATACCTTGAAAAAGAAAACATGAATGAATATAAATCATTGTCATGACATGTTCATTAAGGTAAGCAACACACAGAATTGACAATTTTGTATGTGATATGAAACAACATCTAGAATATGTCAAATATGAACTGAAATACACAATAGTGTACACATCATTGTGACTCACATGTCACACTGCAAAAGAAACATTGTATGTAACCATACTGAACTAGCTATTGACTATGGACATAGTAGGATTATTGTGTATGCATAACCAAGAAGAGCATGTACATAAAATATAGATTTAGTACACATTATTTCTTCACGTACACACAACAACTTTTATTGGTAAGAAGTATAATACAACCTGTTGATGAATGACATACCGGTGCCACGTGCAATTGTCCACACAGCAGAGAAGAGAAAGGTGTGTGAACCATATTCATCTGTTTCCTAAGTGAATGGTATTTGGACAAATGTATTTATCATAACAAAGTATGAATACATCTATGTAGTACTATGAACATATATGTATTTGCTTACATGAAAAAAATGTGTTTATGACATTCAGACGTGTCTCAACACCACTGGCTGTTTGGTCAGTGTCAGCTGGTAAATTGACGGGATGCTCCTCCTCCAAACCCTGACATTTGTCTGTTTGTACATTATTGCGGAGTGCCACATTGTGCAAAATGCAACATGCAATTATAATATCAGACACTTTAGCAGGCTTATATTGAAGTGCCCCACCAGTTCTATCGAGACACCTAAATCTTGTCTTGAGAAGCCCAAATGTCCTCATTATGACGGATCGCATAGATATATGGGCAACATTGTACCTCTCCTCTGCTTCACATTGAGGGTTTGCCACAGGGGTCAACAGCCACGGCCTAATTCCATATCCTGAGTCACCTATAACAATTTGTATTAACATTATTACATACAACATTTCCTAGAAAACCAAGAGTTGTTTGTTAACACATCATAATATGTACTCACCCACCTGCCAACCAGGTCCAAAATTGCCTTCTTCGAAAGCATGGAAGACTGATGAGTTTCTCAGGATAGAGGAATCGTGACTGGAACCAGGGAATTTGGCTGCCACATGCATAATCTTCATCGTGGCATCGCATACCACTTGTACATTCAGGGAATGGTAGTGCTTACGGTTGCGGTAAGCATGCTCACTCTGACTAGGCGGGATCAAAGCACACATGGTATCCCGGCTATGGTATAAAAGCCATTCCTGACTTCCAGCCACTCTGTGTGCTCTGTAGGAAAATGAATATAATTCCTAGTGCGTCTATTGAGTGCACATAGAAACTGGGTAAAGGCCCGCGAGAATGTAGATTGCGAGACCCCGCCCACTATGCCCACAGTTGTCTGGAATGACGCGGAAGCAAGATAATGTAATGAGCACAGCATTTTAACAAGCCCAGGGACTGCACGACCTCTGGCTGTCACAAAATCTAAATCTCCCCATATCTCTTCATAAAGAGCTAAGATTGCTGCTGAACTCAAACGATAGCGACTTACAATCTCCTCCTCACTCATCCCATCTAACAGGATTCTCTCCCTGTACAAACGAGGATGAGGCACAACTTCTCTCCTCTCTCTTTTCCTCTCATCTCCTTGCCCTTTCCCTCTCCCTCAACCTCTCCCTCACCCTCTCCTGTCTGCGTGCCTCTCCCTGTCACTGTCCCTGCCACTGTCCCTGCCTCTTTCCCTTTCCCTTCCTTTCCCTGTGACATCCTCTCCATCAGCAAGCCTCTCGTCCAATAGAATCTTCCTCTGTCTCATAAACATTCGCGTCATTTTCAGGTTTGTAGCTGTGACTGCGCAGGTAATTGGCCTCCTTTAAATACCTATGTGATGATGTCAGGTGACTTGCTGAAGTGCAAGGTGTTACATTAACATATCCAAGTAGTTCACTCCCAACGTGTATCCAGTAGCAATTAAAAGGATTATTTATGTGTGTTCACCAGGCAATCATGATATTTGAGAATGATGTAACGTTAAGCTTTGTACAAGCATTTATTGTCAAGTATTTCTGGAATGTATAATGCATGTACCACTTCTGAATGCAACACTCAGTCATCTAATTAGGATACAACCATGACATTGACGTTGAGAAACTATGTTGCAACATGTGTAATTTGGCATGTTATTGTCACCTGTTCACATGAAGTTATTGTTGAGCATATGCATAATTTAATGCCATCAGGATAGTTGCTATTGATTCAGTTTAAATCGTGTAAAAATGAGTAACTATTATAGATGTGTGTATAAGTTAGCATGAAGTGATTGTAATGCATCGTGTACAATGTATCATGCAATGTTATTGAGTGTCCAATTGCGGACGTCATCAAAAGAGGGAGGTCACAAAGTACATGTAAACATGAAAACAAACAGCTACATTTACGTTTGATCATGCGTCACACATAACGAGCATTGTATAATGTATAGCAACATTACTATATGCTGGATCTGTTAGATGTGTGAAATGTGTTACATCATATAATAATTGAAGCACACTTAAGTAACATGTTTGATATGATGTGACTTGTTCCTTTAAGAGTTGAGTATAGGATTTTCCCTTGACACATCATAACATTAAGACTAATGTGACACGCAAATCATCATAACATTGAAAAGTACAATGTTATGCAAATAATAAACGTAAGGGGTGACACGATGAAGTGAATGACCTCGACACTGTAATGCCAAGCACATTTTTATTATGAGCAATAGAACGTAAACAGTCCTATAATGTTATAAGTCCCCGCTCCATTGACTCCATTGATGTAGAGATGAGGTTTTTTTTCTAAGTGCCGTCCCGGCAACCTTGCCAATCGTTCTCCCCACCAACTTGCCAACTTTAGTTGGCGGGACCAATTGCCGATGAAATCTCCATTTCTGAGTGCCGATCAGCACCGATAAGCTCATCGGGGCTACTTGAATACAGCCGATTTCAAAAAGTACCAAAAAGTGCCGATAAGTGGGTTATCGGCAGCCGCATGCCGATACATTTTTATCGGCAAGAAAAACTGCCGATTTTGAGCACTTATCGGTGCTTACTGAATCTCAAATCCAATTTTGGCGGGAAAATGCAGATAAAAGCCTTATCGGCGCTTACTGCATGAGGCCCACAGTGTTTTATGACCCAAATTTTATAGTGCTTATAATCATTAAAGTATTTTAATATTTACAATATTCTTCACTGTTCAACAAGGGGTTTGTGTGTTTACGTATGTACTCTTACATTTGAATACATTAGTCTCAAGGATCAGTCGCTATATATCCCTATTATACTAACATATATTTAATTAGGAGAGTGCACATAAGGGAGTTCCTAGTGGGGTGTTGGATCTTCAATAACAACATCCACATTTGCATTGTCTATGTGTTCTAGAGAACAGTCACAATATCACAGCATCTGAGACCTGCATCAGGGTGATGAGACACCAATTGGGATAGAATAATGGACGTGTCAAGTAAGTGTCTTACTGTTATAAAGTATAGTATAATGCAATACTGTAGTATGCAAAGTGAGAGAACAGAGTGACAGAACAGGGTTGATACTGTAATTACTGTGCCTTAGTTAGGATAGTACAGGTAAAGTGTTGTACTGTACACTATTGTACTGAAGGTAAAATGTGTTTTTTCTGTACCTGTAAATTTCTTCCTTGTCTTAACAGAGTGTATCCAATGATAAGGGATGCAATCAAGGTTAAAAGAGTGGACCAAGCACGGGCATGGATCGAAAGTGGTGAGATTTTTCAGGATATCATCTTTCTGACAAGACAACTGTAGCTCTAGAGAGATTTGCCACTTTTGCAGTCCACAAAAAAAGGACGCCAATCTCTGTAGCCACGTTCCAAGCACCAAGTGAAGATGCATGTGTGGGGTGCGATCTCTAGACGTGGACCAGAATGCATAATCATATTTGAGGGTTAAATAATGTACAATGTCACATGCTGTAGCATTATGCACAGTACAGTACAACTGTAGTGTATTCTTTACCCTAATGGTCAGTTTTAACATAGTATATTCTTCTCTTGTTCCAGGAATCATGGACAAAGTATTTTTCCAAGAGCAAATAGTTATGCTTATTGTTGAATACATTAGGCATGATTTCCCATCTGCTGGTCACCAGTTCTTCCTGGTCAATGACCTTAAACATACCGCCTGTTCTGACTATATTCTTGCGAGTGGTATCAACTGGGTATAGATGCCACCGGGAGTAAGTGATCCAGTGTACATGAAATTTTTCTCATTGTTGTAAACTGTTTGTATCTGTTCAACTAATTTGCCATTTTTTCCTCCTCCCATTCCAGATCACCAGATTTGAACCTCATCGAACTGGTATGGCATGAGCTGAAGGATCATATAAGAAAGGTTGTTAAACTTTCCAAAAACTAGGAATTAATACAAGGAATAATGAGTTTCTTGAACGACATACTGATTATACAAAGATGCAACAACTACATAGAACATATTAGCAGCATGTTGTCCATTCTTTTAGAGCATAATGGGAATGCCACTGGCATATAGTAAGGTACAGTACTGTGCTGTACTGTAGTAAGGTAAGTACAGGTACAGTAAGTATTGTACAGGTAAGTTTGGTTCTGATAATAACCTGATTAAATATTAAACTTCTATTAAAGGTAATTAAATGTTAACCATTTTATGTCTGCGCTTTGAACCTGTCGCAACCAGCTGCATAAAAAGAAAAGTAAACAAACACACAGTTACCTAGCCAGGACCATCCTTCCCCTAATAATAGAGGTAAATAAGGATTTTAATCAGTTAGTTTTAGGACCTTATGGTCATGCCTTGAAAGTGGCTCGCAGGCTTATACGCTTTGGCCAAAGGGTTAACTAAATGACACTTTTTTCAAGAGATATATAGGTATTTCACTGTGTATTTTGGTCACATTGGATGTTGCTCTGGACTTCTTTGTTTCTTGTTTTATACAATTAGCCACACCCAGTAGCACTCCATTTGACACTTATATACATATATATATATATATATATATATATATATATATATATATATATATATATATATATATATATATATTGTGGTAATTTGGGGGGGTTCTGAGAGCTTGCTGGGTAACTGTTTGTTTGTTGACTTTGTCCAGCTGGTCTCAGCTTTTTTGGAGGTTAGTGGCTCCTCCCACCCAGGGTTTAAAGCTCGCCCCTCCCCACTGTCCAAGTAAGCAGGTTTTCTCTTCATGCAGCTGATTGCAACAGGTTCAATGCCAGGACCATCCTTGCCCTAAATATAGAGGTAAATAAGGATTTTAATCAGTTAGTGTAAGGACCTGCGATATTATGGTCATGCCTTGAAAGTGGCTTGCAGCCTTATACGCTTTGGCCAAAGGTTTAACTAAATGACCCTTTTTTCAAGAGATATATAGGTATTTCACTGTGTAATTTTGTCACATTGGATGTTGCTCTAAACTTCTTTGTTTCTAGTATTTGTATTAGACATGTGTGTATTACCTATTGTATTTAAAAATTCATTATAGTTTACATGTACGGCAAGTTATACTGTAGTTTATTCATTTTGTGTGGCTTTCAGTACTCAATGTCTTCAATTCACTAATCTGGCAGCCATTTTTTTCCTTTCACAGATGCAACACTTCTGGAAGCGGGATGTACAATATTATTGTTCTGTGTGCATAATAACAGTTTATAGTTTGTCCTAATACCCCCTCCTCTCTCAATGACAAAAGGTCTGGAATTAAATACCAGATTATCCAAAATTAGACAAATGTTTCATCTTGGTGTACATGTGTGTCACTCAGTCAGTGTTGTGTTTGGTGTGTGTGTGTGTGTGTGTGTGTGTGTGTGTGTGTGTGTGTGTGTGTGTGTGTGTGTGTCAGTGTGGTGTGTGGTGTGTGTCACTGAGTGTTGTGTGTGTGTCAGTCAGTGTGTGTGTATAAGTCAGTCAGTGTGTGTGTGTGTGTGTGTGTGTGTGTGTGTGTGTGTGTGTGTGTGTGTGTGTGTGTGTGTCTGTGTGTGTGTGTGTGTGTGTGTGTGTGTGTGTGTGTCTGTGTGTGTGTGTGTGTGTGTGTGTGTGTGTGTGTGTGTGTGTGTGTGTGTGTGTGTCAGTCAGTCAGTCAGTCAGTCAGAGTGTGTGTGTGTGTGTGTGTGTGTGTGTGTGTGTGTGTGTGTGTGTGTGTGTGTGTGTGTGTGTGTGTGTGTGTGTGTGTGTGTGTGTGTGTGTGTGTGTGTGTGTGTGTGTGTGTGTGTGTGTGTGTGTGTGTGTGTGTGTGTGTGTGTGTGTGTGTGTGTGTGTGTGTGTGTGTGTGTGTGTGTGTGTGTTATTTCCATAAACAGTATGATACTCTAAGCAGACCAAGCCTACCCAAAGTTGAAGGTATTGAAGAGAATACCACCCCCAACAAATCATTATTATTTTTGGGAAGGGTTTCTTCCTCTAATTAATTACACAAAAATGTCTAATTATAATGCAAAATGCAACACCATAAAGAAATAACAATGTAGTGTTTTTATAAAAGTAAAAATTGATCAATTATGAGAAAAAATGCATAACAAAGTTTTCCCTAAAATCACTCTTTGAGTGTGTCAGGAATCGGCGTTCTCCTCGCTTCCCACACAGAGCACTCCCTCCCCGCAGTGAGCCCCTGGACATACAAAACAATCCTGCCTTACCGGCCTCCATGGATCCTCGCCCCTGCCGCCATCGCGGGATCACTCCCCTCGGCGATTCCTCTGCTCAGAGCCGGGCGCGCCCATGCCCTCCTGCATGCATACCTGCACGCACACCTGCACGCACACCTGCAGCATCCACTGGCTCAGTTCACACGCGTACACGAGTTACGGAGCACGCTCAGTCTGCACACTCTTATTCCCGTCCCCCGGACCTCAGGCTCCGCCCCCGCACACTGCACGGGCATACTCGGGTTACTAACAAGACTCAACTGGCCTGTTATACCTGCACCAATCTGCAGTGTCTCCCTGTAGCTCTTCCTGTCCCACCTCCGTTCCTAATTGGACCTTCCTGCTTTATCTAGCTCCTCTCTGCTCTCTGTCTTTGCTCGACATAGTCTCTGTATGGAAGTACTTCTGAATTCTCTCAGTGTTTTCACAGGTTCTGACGCGGCTTGTACGACTACCCCCTCTGGCTCTCGATCTCGGCACTCCATGGACAACGCACACTCTGGTAACCCCTTGAACACGGCTTGGACAACGACCTATCTCCACTCTCCACTCCCTGACTTTGGCGAGGCATCCTTCACTCTATCTCTACAACCGGTACCAGCAAGTATTGTCTACCTTACTACACCTGGCCTGGCAACGCTTCATACCACTCCAGACACGCTCCCTTTGTTACAGGTGCATGTATTACCACTTCCCCCTTCAGCTCAGGGGACGGGTCTGGTCTGCGGGCAGCACCGGCGTAACATTATATCGAGCCCACAAGACGCAGACCAGACCGAACTTCAACAGTTTCTCTCCAATCTGATTCAGCAAAACCAGGCCATGGCGGATCAAATTGTGACACTTACATGCCAGGTCGCAGTACTCTCAGACAGGGTACCGACCGCGACCCTGCCAGATGTAAGCCCCCACTCCGCAAGCGCAGTTAGCAGCTCAGATGTAAGGATTCCTCCTCCCAAGCCTTATGCAGGTGAACCGCAAGATTGTAGGGGTTTCCTAAACCAGTGTGAGGTGCAGTTTGAAATGGCCCCCCATCTCTAGAATACTGATCGCAAGAAGGTAGCCTAAATTTATAACCTCCTCACTGGCAGCGCCCTGGCTTGGGCTTCCCCAGTTTGGGAGCGACGTTCTGACCTTACCCAAGATTACCCGGCATTTAAAGCCGAGTTTCAACAAGTATTCGATTCTCCCGCTCGTCGGGAGATGGCATCTGTTTCTCTCCTCCAGATCACTCAGGGACGGCGAATGGTGACGCAGTCTGCTGTGGAATTCCGGATTCTAGCAGCCGAGACTAACTGGTGACAAGAGGCTCTCGTCTCCGTGTTCAGGCAAGGCCTGGCAGATCCCATCAAGGATGAACTCTCTCGCCAATCCAGGCCGGATCAATTGGAGGTCCTCATTGATTTGGCTGTCCGAGTGGATCAACGTATCCAGGTACGCCGCTCAGAGCGTCAGCGCACTCGCGTCCATAACTTTCAAGTTCCGTTCTCCAGTACTCCCAGCAACACTCCTGCTCCCCCAAGTGCTACCATACCTCTTCGTCCTGCACTGGAGTTGCCAGAGCCAATGCAATTGGGGGTACAACGCATCCGCACACCGATACGGCAGTTCCGCCACGCCGGGGGATTGTGTTTCTACTGCGGATCCATGGAACATCTGGTTCGGGAGTGTCCACTGCGTCCGGGAAACGGGAACACCCAGTGAGTACAGAGGGGCTCTCTCTGGGTGTAATGTCTCCACGTCCCCTTTCTAAAGGTGAAGTCCCTAAGAAACTTACATTTCCAGTATCCCTTTCAGGCGATAATTTCAAGACTTCTACCGCCGCTTTCATTGACTCAGGAGCTGGAGGAAACTTTGTGGATCTTGAATTTGCAAGGTTAAACCGCATACCACTCGTAAGAAAGAAGGTTACCATTGCACTCGTCGGTATCGATGGACGTCCTCTTACCCCGGCCCACATCTCCATAGAGACGGCTCCCTTGCTTCTGTCCTCACATCTGCACAAGGAGATCTTAGTTCTCGATGCCATTCACGCTCCTGGGATACCCATCACCCTTGGTCTTCCTTGGCTACAGCTTAACAATCCTCTCATTGACTGGACTTCCTCTGCTCCCATTTCCTGGAGGCCGAGGTCAGGCGAGACTCATCAACTGCTGGCCAATACCTCTGTTCCCAAAGTTATTCTACCTTCCGTTTACCATCAATTCCGGGACGTTTTCAATAAGGTACAGTCAGACCTTTTGCCGCCACACAGGACTTACGATTGTCCGATCGATCTAGTTCCAGGTTACTCCATACCCAAGTACAAGACCTACCCCTTGTCGTTACCAGAATCTCACGCTATGGATGAATATATAAAGGAGAATCTCAAGAAAGGCTTTATTCGTCACTCCAATTCCCCAGCAGGGGCTGGGTTTTTCTTCGTCAAGAAAAAGGACGGGTCGTTGAGGCCTTGCATCGACTACAGGGGTTTAAACCAAATCACTATTAAAAATCATTACCCCCTTCCCCTTATTACCGAACTGTTCGATAAATTACAGGGGGCAAAGATTTTTTCCAAGTTGGATCTACGTGGTGCCTATAACCTGGTGCGCATCAGGAAGGGGGATGAATGGAAGACGGCCTTCAACACGCGTAGTGGACTCTACGAATATCTGGTAATGCCTTTCGGCTTATGTAATGCTCCCGCTGTCTTCCAGGATTTCATCAACAACGTCTTTCGTAAGGTACTCAATATTTTTGTTATTGTATACTTGGATGATATCCTGATTTTTTCCAAAGATCTCCAGGACCATATACGCCACACCTCCTACGTCCTTTCCCGTCTCTGTGAACACCATTTGTACGCCAAGTAGTGCACCTTTCATCAGACCTCTACTCCGTTCCTGGGGTATATCATTTACGATGAGGGGTTTATGATGGACTCCGGTAAACTTCAAGCAGTCACTGAATGGCCAAGACCCAACTCTCTCAAGGCCATACAATGTTTTTTAGGGTTCGCTAATTACTATCGTAAGTTTATACAGAGTTTTTCCACCATTGTGGCACCCCTCACTGCGCTCAACAAAAAAGGAGCTGATCCTTCTGCTTGGTCATCCGAGGCCATCTCCACCTTCGAGACACTCAAGGAAGCCTTTATATCCGCACCTATTCTCCGTCATCCCAACATCAAACTTCCCTTCGTCCTGGAGGTCGATGCTTCTGATTGCGACGCTGGTGCCGTTCTTTCCCAGAGACCCACGCCCCAAGATAAGTTACATCCCTGTGCATATTTTTCCAAGAAATTCTCGTCTGCCGAGAGGAACTATGACGTGGGTAACAGGGAACTTCTGGCCGTGAAGATGGCTCTTCAAGAGTGGAGACACCTGCTGGAGGGGTCGAAAGAGCCGTTTACTATTCTCACGGACCACAAGAACCTTCTTTACAAAGAGAACGCTCGACGCCTTGGTCCACGACAGGCTTGTTGGGCTTTTTATTTTCTCAATTCGATTTTCACCTGTCCTATATCCCCGGGACCAAGAACGTAAAGGCAGACGCACTCTCCCGAATACATTCTTCTGAAGAGAGGCCAGAGGAATCTTTGGAGACTATCCTTCCACATGAGAGGATTCTCGCCACGTCTACTTTCAAGAATCTTGACAAGATTTTGCACTCCCAGAGACGCATTCCCAAGGACTTGGTCGTTCCCGACAACAAACTCTTTGTACCATCCAAATTTGTTCCAGAGGTCCTGTCTTGGGATCATTCCTCTAAATCTGCAGGTCATCCAGGTTTTAAGAAGACTACTGATCTCAATCATCGGAATTTCTGGTGGCCAAGGATGTCTCAAGATATTCTGGAGTTTACCCGCGCATGCCTCACGTGTGCTCAAAGCAAGACTCTCCGTCAAAAGCCTCAGGGTTTTCTGTTACCCCTTCCAGTTCCCGACCGCCCCTGGTCCCACAATTCTATGGACTTCATCGTGGAGTTGCCCAGGTCCAGAGGGATGAATACTATCTTGGTGGTCGTGGACAGGTTCTCGAAGATGTCCCATTTCATTCCACTTAAAGGATTACCCACCTCCCCCGCCCTTGCTGATATCTTTACGGAGCAGATTTTCCGGATTCATGGGATCCCTTCGTCCATTGTTTCTGACAGAGGTTCTCAGTTCGTATCCAAATTTTGGAGAGCTTTCACGAAGAGATTGGGCATCTCTTCTTCCTTCTCTTCCGCCTATCATCCTCAGTCCAATGGACAAACGGAGAGAATCAATCAATCCCTGGAGAAGTACCTGAGATGTTTTATATCCGATTTCCAGGATGATTGGGCTCAACTCCTCTCTTGGGCAGAGTATGCCGTCAATTCTGTAAAAAACGAGTCCACCCGGGAGTCGCCCTTCTTATAAATTATGGGTTTCACCCTCCCTGTCTTCCCATCCCCAACATTCCTTCTGGAGTACCAGCCGTAGATGAACGCATTTCTTCCCTCCAAACCACATGCTCCAGGATTCAGTCTACCCTTCTCAACTCCTCCCGCAGATCGAAACTTCAGGCCGATCGTCATCGTCGTTCGGCGCCCAGTTACAAACCAGGGGATTTGGTATGGCTATCCTCTAGGAATATCCACCTCAAGGTACCATCTCCTAAACTGGCACCTAAGTTCCTGGGATCATTCCCTATTTGTGAACAAATCAATCCAGTGGCATTCCGGCTCCAACTACCACCCAGTATGAAGATTCCCAATGTCTTTCATGTGTCCCTCTTAAAACCATTTATCTCCAGTCACTTCTTTCCGCATAAGACTCGTAAATCGGACCCCATTACTGTACAAAATAACGAGAAATACGAAGTTCACTCTCTTTTGGATTCTCGCCTATCCAGGGGTCAGCTCCAGTTCTTGGTGCAGTGGAAGGGCTTTGGCCCTCAAGAGAGATCCTGGGTACCTTCAAAGGACATTCATGCCCCGGCCCTTCTTAAGTCCTTCAGGAAAAAGTTTCCAGAGAAACCGTTCTTGGACCGTCCTGAGGCCGTTCCTGAAGAGGGGGGTACTGTCAGGAATCGGCGTTCTCCTCGCTTCCCACACAGAGCACTCCCTCCCCGCAGGGAGCCCTTGGACACACAAAACAATCCTGCCTTACCGGCCTCCACGGCTCCTCGCCCCTGCCGCCGTCGCGGGATCACTCCCCTTGGCAATTCCTCTGCTCAGCGCCGGGCGCGCCCACGCCCTCCTGCACGCACACCTGCACGCACACCTGCACCATCCACTGGCTCGGTTCACACGCGTACACGAGTTACGGAGCATGCTGAGTCTGCACACTCTTATTCCTGTCCCCCGGACCTCAGGCTCCGTCCCCGCACACTGCACGGGCATACTCTGGTTACTAACAAGACTCACCTGGCCTGTTATGCCTGCACCAATCTGCAGTGTCTCCCTGTAGCTCTTCCTGTCCCGCCTCCGTTCCTAATTGGACCTTCCTGCTTTATCTAGCTCCTCTCTGCTCTCTGTCTTTGCTCGACATAGTCTCTGTATGGAAGTAATTCTGAATTCTCTCAGTGTTTTCACAGGTTCTGACGCGGCTTGTACGACTACCCCCTCTGGCTCTCGATCTCAGCACTCCTTGGACAACGCACACTCTGGTAACCTCTTTAACACGGCTTGGACAATGACCTATATCCACTCTCCACTCCCTGACTTCGGCGAGGCATCCTTCACTCTATCTCTACAACCGGTACCGGCAAGTATTGTCTACCTTACTACACCTGGCCTGGCAACGCTTCATACCACACTCCGGACACGCTCCCTTTGCTGCGGGTGCATGTATTACCACTTCTCCCTTCAGCTCAGGGGACGGGTCTGGTCTGCGGGCAGCACCGGCGTAACAGAGTGACCACATTAAGGCCTGCTCGAGAAAAAAAAATTACTTTTGTTTTACTTGAAATTCACTTTGGCCGTGAAATCATTGTAGACATTTAGTATGCTGGACTTCTCAGGCATGAGCATGCACATTAAACCAGGCAAAGTAAATTCTCGGTCAAGAACAAAAGGCTTAAACATAATGTTACTTTCTTGTTTAAGGTCCCCTGGCCCGGGGGAGTGGAGGTGTTGATAAGGAGCCAAATGCTTTTTGCACGGTTTACTGAGGGAGGTGTGGGGGAGGGTGCAACTCCGTAAATTGTTTCATCTTTGTGTAATTCTGGGTTGACCATGTAAAAATTGATAAAATATTCTTGCCCAAATAAATTAAACCTTTAATGCCCAATAATACAGTAAGAAGAAACCTCATTGCTAAAATAATGATAGTGATTTGATCTACTCGGTTAATTTGCCAGTACATGTGGTTTTGTCCCTGTCGGCACTCATGTGTATTGCGCATGCGCAAGCTAGATGCTGGCGTCTATGGTTGCCAGGGTAATAGTTGACGGATGCTGTGTATACATGTATGCGCAGTGCTGGTTCCCTATTGGCTCCCCGGCTCAGCGTGGTTCCTTGATGCGCATGCCCGACAGGTGACACTCTGCGTGTTCCGGTGCCGGGCGCAAGGTGCTGGCTTCAGATTGTGCAGCACTGATTTTCTAATTGATCTCCTTCCATTTGTTGGCGGGGGATGAGTGACCTTAAACAGGTATTGGCTACTAGTGCTTATTGGACAGCTGATGTGCATGAAAGAGATGATTATGTTGTTGGTGATTGGTTGCTGCATGCTTGGTGCACTGTGGGTTGGGTTATATATGGATGTTCACTGTCACTTGCTGTTTGCACAGCCCTGAGGAAGGTCTCTCTGTGGGACCGAAACGTTGGCTGCGATGTAACAATTGTTTCTGGATTACTTTATGCAGTGTGCTGTCTCTTTTTGCTGGACTTTGGACTGGTAATTATGTCTTTTGGATTCCTATGGGATGAGCATCTGTTTTATGCTTATATACTAGTGTGCTGACTGGCTTTGTGTGGGAAAAAAAAAAAAAAAAAAAAATATATATATATATATATATATATATATATATATATATATATATATATATATATATATACAGTGGTTGACAAATCACCAAAAAATCTACTCGCCACCCAAAAAAATCTACTCGCCACCTAGTACCAAACGTGTGCTGCTTGGGCCAATATTTACTCGCCCGGGGGTTAAATCCACTCGTCCGGGGCGAGCAAATGTATAGGTTTGTCGAACACTGTATATTTATATATATATATATATATATATATATATATATATATATATATATATATATAAATGAGTGATTTGAAGAAACACTTTTGTAATGCTCCTTATATATATATATATATATATATATATATATATATATATATATATATATATATATATATATATATATATATATATATATATATATATATATATATATAAAGAGCATTACAAAAGTGTTTCTTCAAATCACTCATTTATGAATCCCTTCAAGAGAAAAAAATAAAAAAATAAGTAAGGATATACTTGTGAAGTAATTCTAGCCAAATTACAGTTCAACCATGCAAGACCCGAAGCATACGTAATGTTTATTTCTGTATGAATGTCCTGGATCAGACGGGTGAGGTGTTGATAACGAGTCGAATGCCTTTGCCTTGGTTTTGTGGGGGCAAGGTGCAACTAAAATGTTTCATCTTGGTGTACCTGTACATAATGCCGGGATGAGCGTGCAAGATTACAGTTGAAAGAAATAATTTGAAATGTTGTAAAATATAAACAACCTTTGTTCAGTCCCTTGAAGAGTCATATAGAAATAAAAACGTAGTGATTTTATAAATGTTAAAATTGACTAAGTATTTTTAAAAATGCATCTTATAAGGTTTTGTTTACAGCTCAAAATTATTTTCTCCTACTCTAAAAAAATGTTACTTTAATTTTTTTTGTTAACCGTTGAATTTCTACGGTACTGTAAGTCCGATTGACAGTGAAGGCTTTCTATTGTACTGTACACAATTTCACAATGCGCATGCGTGACAAACCATGAAATGTAAATTTCTATACCAGCAAACAAATCATGAAACTGTCTTAGACTTTTAGATAGCTGTAGTACAGTACTGTAGTCCCATGCCTTTGCTTTGTGGGGTGGGAGGTGAGATGCAACTCAACTTGTCTGTCTTACAGTACTGCACGGATGATCGTGAAGGATTAGACAACAACTGAACTGTGTGCAAATGTAGTTATTTTATCAATCTTAACATTGATTAAATAATGTAAAAAAAATTATCACTTACAGATGCAGCTACAAGTATCCGAACAATGCTTTGAAAAATCTGGGGCAATCTCCCAGTAATGCTGCAACATTTCTCTGACATTTCTGCAGAAAGACTAATGGCCCATTGGATTAACACAGCAGGGATCCCTGGTCAGTTTGAATGGGACTGCCAGGGATACCCGCTGTGTTAATCAAATGGGACATTAATCTGTCTGCAGAAATGTCACAGAAATGTTGCAGTATTACTGGGAGATTGCCCCAGATTTTCCAAGGTAAGTGTTCGGATACTCGTGGCTGC
The DNA here is from genome assembly GCF_040206685.1 of Ascaphus truei. NCBI lineage: Eukaryota > Metazoa > Chordata > Amphibia > Anura > Ascaphidae > Ascaphus > Ascaphus truei. The sequence goes on along the minus strand of NC_134484.1, from coordinate 218,385,324 downwards.
ACCTGTAATGTTTTCCATTAATCATGAAGTGGAATAAAATCAATATCTAAGTGTGAAAATGTATTACAGGTTATGACATTGTAATTGAATCACAGTGTGATGGCCAAAATACTACTATAGTGTGGCAAAGTCTTAAAACTGTGAAGATAAAGATAATGCAGGCTACATGGGTGACCCCAGCTTGTACGCACAATACACCTCTGACATTGGCTCATCTCCACGCGTTTGTCAAAGTTTATAATGAAGGTAATGTGACAGAGTCACTGACTCAGTAGGCTGGAATAGTGAATGGAGAGACGCTGCAGCCAGTTCACAGAGTGTTAATCTCCTCAGACAGAAGGAAGCACACCTGCAGCCTAATTAAGCAGAAGGCCTGAGATACTGCAGGTTTAAAAGCAGGAAGTGACACACACACAGGGAGCTTGTTTTTCCACAGGAAGGTGGAGAGAACTCTCCCGGCTTGGAAGCCGTAGCAGCTGCTGCTGCTCTGGTCCCCAGTCCTGCGAGGAGCTTTGCTGCTGGGACCAGCTGGGACCCCAACCCAGGATAAAGATAAATATTGTTGCGAGGCTGGACATAGCCTGCTCCCCGGAACCGTGTTCCTGTTTGCTGTTTGGAGCTGAAACAGATAAGACTTTATTCTTATTATGCTTATTGGTTATCGTTTCTGTAGCATGTTTTGGGCATGACCAGATTAGCTGGCTGTCCTGTTAGTAAGGGCTCAAGAAGTGAGTTAGTGTCCCTAACGGGACTAGGCTTTAATTTGCAAGAAAGTAGTTTCTTAAAGGGACAGTGCACCCGTACTTATTTTGGTTGTGGCTAATAAACCACTAGTGTTTAAAGTTTCCCATCGTGTCAAGCGTCTTACTGACCCTGCCGCGAGGCCGTCCTGCCACAGTAAATATAATGTACTGTACAGTATTAACTTTAATTCCCCTGGGGGGTGCTAGATTTTCAGTTATAGAGGTCCTGCGCTCTCCCCCCAGGCATTTAAATTAAATGATGATATAAATAAAAGGATACAACCCTGGCGCCTCCCATCCAGAGGTTTACAAAGATCAAATTAAGGACCTGGGTTTTAAGTTTTTAGAGAGAAAATATAATAAGAGAGTGTTCCAAAAGGCCATTGACTTGGCAAGTAGGACAGATAGGGTTTCCCTGATCCATCCATTAAAGAAGGCCCCCACTGTTTTAGACAGGGAATTTATTCTATTTATCACCCAATAAAATGGTATGGCTCAAGATATCTCCAGGGTGTTTAATAAACACTGGGGCATATTGCAGAGAGACCCCATTCTCAAATCTATAATATCCAGCAAACCTCAAATTGTATATAGGAGGGCGCAGAATCTTAAATCCCAATTGGCACCCAGTTGCCCCAGCAAAACGGTGGGATCCGGTGCATGTATGTGGCTTGGAGATCTCAAGGGATATTATATCTGTAAAAAATGCATTGGATGCAACTGTGGGCGAAAATGTAAAGATTTTAAGTCAAATGTTACAGGCAAGGTTTATGACATCAAAACGTTTATCAATTGTAAATCCAGTTTTTGTGTCTATCTGTTAGAATGTCCTTGCGGATTACAATATGTCGAAAGGACAGGGAGGCCCCTTAAGAGAAGATTAATATCAAAAAGGGCCTAGAGACACATAGTGTATCTAATCATTTCAAGATATATCATGATATGAAACCTTATGGGCTCATTTGTATTGGTATCGATTGCCCCAAAGTCAATGTTAGAGGGGTGATAGATTGCACTTGGTCTCTCAAAAAGATCTACACCTTAAAAACCCTCTCCCCTAGGGGATTAAACATTGACTTTGATTTGGCATCTTTTCTTTCAAACCCCCTGTATTATTGTTGCATTCCATTTCACTTCTATTTTTGTAGTCAAGTCATTTGGATGTTTTTGTCATTTACTCCATTCATGTCCATTCATGCAATTATTTTATGCATCTCGTCTTTTAAGTATTTTTATTTTTTTAAGTGTGTTTTTATGGATTTTTATTATTATCTCCATTCAATACACACCTCCTTAATTCACTGGGCATGTTTAACTCCACTGGTACCGCTCATATGGCGATATCAGTTCATTCACTCTGATACGATACCCGGTTTTCTCTGGTAATTAAAGGGTTAACTTAGAGGTATATAAGACATTGGGATTGGTATGACTCCAGAATCCCCTGAGGAAGTGACGATTCCCCATCACGAAACACGTAGGTAGGAGCCAAGTGAGGTGCCGGACTGGTGATCCGTCCGTTACAGGGACAGTGACGTCATCATTGTGCGCCGGAGTAACGTGGGACGCACGCGGAGCACACGGTACACCAAGTACTGTCAGAGACTGTGCGGAGGTTTCAAGCTGTTTTGACACTTCTTTTTTATTGCTTTTAATACACAGAAACATTGTGAGTACGTTTCTGTTAATGTGAGGTTGTAAAGTTTTAGACGATATTGCGCAATCTCTTTCTCTGATATATCCCATGATACGGAGATCCAAATATAGGAACCCGAGACTGGAATATTGGAGCAGATCCTGAAAGCATACTGTCTGTGAAAGAGAGCCTTTTGATATTCATCTGAACAAGGGACACCAAGTGGGGTTCGTGCTGTCTTGGAGAAGATTTGATTCAGAGGGCTCATCATACAGTTTCTATCCACTGCATGTTATCTTCCTATTTCTAGTAAGTAGGCATTCATTTGGGAAATCAACATAGGAGGGCAACATTTGCTGTACGTTACTGCGCAATGTTTTGTCCCCGTTTTTGTCTCATTGATTAGGATGGCTGTTGCAGTAAGGAAGAACTTATACTTCATGGGGGACTAAGTTCTTTTCAGCCTTGTCATTGTCAGGAGGAAAGGACTTTCTTTATTTCACCCTCCACGACTCATTCATCATTGGTTATATCCTTTGAGGACTTATTATTCATTATTTATTCTCTTACCTTATGCGCTAGGGTTGTATCCTTTTATTTGTATCATCATTTAATTTAAATGCCTTGGGGGAGAGCGCAGGACCTCTATAACTGAAAATCTAGCACCCCCCAGGGGAATTAAAGTTAATACTGTACAGTACATTATATTTACCTTCATTATAAACGTTGCCAAACGCGTGGAGATGAGCCAATGTCAGAGGTGTATTGTGCGTACAAGCTGGGGTCACTCATGTAGCCTGCATTATCTTTATCTTCATTATATACGTGGCCAACCGAGTAGAGATGACCCAATGTCAGGGTTGTATAGCATTGTGCGTATAAGTCAGGATCACACATGTAATCAGCATTATAGTTGACAGGTGCCTGCTGAAGCCAGTAATGAGGCGGGGCCAGGTAGCAAGGATTGCTGCTCACCAGGTTTTCAGTCACGGTCTGCTCGTTATTGCAATATTATTGGGATGCGGTTTGGGTACCTGTACATTGCAGGGTCGGGAAGTATGTACAGATACTGTACGAATCTTAAATGGTTGAAACCCGACCTTTCTTCTTTTGCAGTCGCCATGAGCAAACATACTGGCAAAAGCTGGAAACACAGACCAATATCCTCTGGTACAGGTATCCCCCAAGGGAGGGGTGTGCAAAAAAAGCAATCATCATTAGTTAATGTTTAAAATGCTTCCAGCCGTGTTGGTTCAGTGAAAATTTGAAGAATTCATATTTTTCAATTATATAGTCGTAAATCTCTACTAAAGTTGCTTGTTATCTTTTCCAGCATTAATTGTAGAAAATATGAGAAATGCTTAACTACATTGGGGTTTAGTATAAGGATTTGACATGACTTGACATGATGTCCATTCAGCAATTGCAGAGATAGCAATGTAGAATAACGGGACAAGCATTGTGTATACTGTGGAGATTTAATAATGAAAAGCCTAAAGTTGATAAAGTCTTCAGCGAGCAAGGTCAATTTACAATGGATAACTGTTGTGGCCACTCTTTTTGTCAAGTTTTTAAACACCTGCAAATTGACTACACGCAACTCACTGGTTGCCCTGTGCAAAAGGATTCATATTTGCCATCTGGCGGAAACACACAGAACAGCACCAAGCAAATCACAATCACATTAATCACGAAAAATCAACAATGGTAAAAATGTGTGTGATTGACAGCCTTCAAGGAAGATTAACGAGTGATAGAATTCAGAGCGTGGGAATTCTATCCCTACTCTGATTGGTTCAAGTACCATGTGACAGGCTTTCAATGACGTCATATCCGTTCTTCCCCAAGCCTCTGTCACATGGTCTACTAGAGCCAATCAGAGTAGGGATAGACTTCCCACGCTCTGATTGGCAGCCGTATCATGTGAGGGTGGCCATGTTTGTTTTCATGACGTCATCTTGAAGGCAATTGAAGCAAAGCAATTCTGATTGGCTGTGCTTTCTTTGCCTTTAAGTGACGTCATCATTTTTTTTTACATCGGCCAAAACACATGGTTTTCACGGCCCAATCAGGGCCGTGGGAACCATATGACGAAAATGTGACGTCATAGGCCTTTAAAAGCCTATGTCGTCTCATTTTGAAGCCAGACGCCGAGGAGGAAGGACCTCCTACTGAAGAAAGAAGACCAGGGCGTGGCACCGGACGGCAAGAAGACCCCGGAAGAAAGTAGAAGAATACAGATGAAGATGGATTACAACTAGAAGACCCCTGGATTGTCGTGTTTTATTATTTTAATGTTTATTATTTTATGGTTTTTTATTTTATGGGTTCCTGTTCGTGGATTGGTTTGTGAGTAAGCTGATCAACGGGAGTCGGTGGGGGCAAGTATTGATAAGTTAAATAAAGAAATGTATTTAATGTAACTGTGTTTTTTTTTGCTTTTTCATGTGTTCATTTTTTTTTATGCATATCATTTCTTGCCACTGTATGTATGTATGTATATATGTATGTCTAGAGAGATATATACATACAGGGTAAGAAATGATAGTGTTGTTAAAGCTTGATTTTCTGTATTGTAAATGATTGTGGCTATGCTGCTATGCATAGATGTGTGTTACATGTATTTTATTATTCGAGAGATGTAAGTTTTGGGCTTCTATGCTGTACTGTAGGTTATGGAGAGGCTTGCTTTAGTATATTGTAATTGTTGGTGTCCTTTTTTGTATGTTTTGAACTTGTTCTCTGTTACGATAGCTATAGTTAATTGTGTAATTGGTTTGGATGGTATTTTAATTGTTTAGGGATGTAATTCATGTGTGTTAATTCATTGATGGTGACTTTATTTGCTTACATAATATACTTCTTGGGATGTCAGGCTATTTGAGTTGGATTATTGTATTGTTAACATTGATTTGCAGCGTGTACATGTAGTTTACATGTTATGCTACATGTATACACTGTAAATGCAATGTTTTAAGTTTCATTTGAGCCTTCAGATTGAATGATTACACGAGATTTTTAATTCATTGAGGATGTTATGCATAAGTGGTGTTGCCATTGCAGGATGGCTTCACCCCTTAATTACCTTTGAGGTTAGTACCCGATAAGGTGATTAAGGGGTTCATTGATATGTTAATGTCATTGAGATGTATTGGTTATTTATTATTTTGGCAACGGACCCCAAGGATGATGCTGGCGACGGAGCCTTCTTATTGATGAGGTTAGTAGAATTTTCTTTATTTTATTACGGTATTTAATGTGTTTAATAATGGCCAAATAATGTATTATCCCTATGTGGATAATAGTTATTTGGCACATTATTGTACTGTATGTGCTGGGGGAGGGTGTATTGGCCCCAAGGGTTTTTGGTAGGACTCCCCTGTGGGTAGTGGGTGAGGGTGGTTAGGCCTCAGGGGTGGGGGGGTTAGTGGGGGAGGGTATGTGGGTGATGGTGGGTTAACCCCTTAATGACTTTAGCGGTTAATAACCGCTTTCTTGATTAAGGGGTTAGGGGACATTACATTGGATATTTTAATTTTGTGTCTGTTTTGCAGAAGCGGATGGGGCATGGGCAGGATGAAGATGAGGATGGCCTTCATCGTGGCAGCCGCACATGGGTGAGTGCTATATGTATTTAATGTCTTTATTGTTGTGTATGTATTTTAAATGGACAACTGCACTATTATGCATTTGTGGATAATAGTAATGTTGCCCATTACTGTATTGTATGTTGTGTATTGCTGCTATGTTTATTGGGGGCATTTGTCCCCAATAAACATGCTATTATGCGTTAACCCCTTCATTACCTTAGCGGCTATCCGCTATGATAATGAAGCAGCATTAATGTATTTTAATAATATTGTGCGGGAGCAGGAGGCCCCCTGAGCTGAACCGCATTTATTTGTGGCTCAGAGACCCCCTGCTTCTCAAGTTACAGGCCCCGGTTTGGGGCATCGGTTACAGTGTGGACGCCATGTTTGTTGCGGGCACGTAGCGTATGGGACGCTATAAACATGGCGGCAACACTGCCCATCCGATCACACATACCGGGGCCTGTAACTCAGGAAGCAAGGGGTCCCTGGTCCACAAAGTTATGCGGTTCAGCTCGGGGGACCCCCTGCTCACTGTACAGTATTATTAAATAAATATTCATGCTGCTTCGCTACCATAGCAGATACCCTGTAAGGTAAGGAACGAGTCTTTATTGATATGTGTGTTTTACTCATAGTGTAGATGTGCAGAGGGTCTCCGGAGCTGAAGCGCTTTTGTTTTAGGTCCGGGGACCCCCTGCTTCCCGAGATACAGACCCCTTTATGGGGTGCTGGTATCCCTCTGCTTTGTTTACATTTCGCGGTCACGTGATCGGGACCTTTAAATGCAGATTGATACCGGCACCTCATAAAGGGGCCTGTATCTCGGGAAGCAGGGGGTCCCCCGACCTGAAACCAATGCGGTTCAGGTCCGGAGACCCCCTGCACATGTACACTATGAATAAAAGTTGTATTAAAAATAATTTTTATTGTGCTGATGTTTGCGCCAAGAGAGCAGCGGATCTCTCTCTGCTGCAAACACAACTCGGCAGGGGACGGCTTCTCGGCAGTTTCTCGCCAGGCAGCCATCCCGCCACCGGTTACACGCCATTTCATCAAATGGTGGTGGCTAATTCATTTGCCAGGGATTCGCCCCTTACAGCTTACAGGCAGTTTAACACGCCAAAAACATGGATAATTGCTAAACTGGCTAATGCATTTTTGCGCTGCTTACTGCATGATGCCCATAGTTTATAAAAAATCTTGGCTCTATTAAGTGCCTACTTACACTAAGTAAGTGGTTATATCAGCATTTAGCAGGTCAGCAGGTAAGTAATACACCGCAGTTGCAGGAACCCGAACAGCTGGTAATGCAGGAGGGATCTCACTCGAATAGGGGTTTCATGGAAAACAAAGGGAGACCATGGTGTAGATCGAAAATTCAAATTTATAAGTTCAAAACATATAAGAAATGTACTCACAATAAGTACATAATACATGTACACATAGCGTTTTCTTGAGGCAGTGGAGCGCTGGAAGATGGGACTTGCTGCTACACTTCCAAGTGACCCTCGTCGGATCGCGATGAATGGCGTGTGACGTCACAACCGGTAAAGGAATGACGACCTCCGGTATGGCACACACGGAAGCAGGCAGCAGGGAGACACAGCAGGCTCGGCACCTTCAGTTTCACAACAGCTGTGCAGGCTAAAGATGGCTCTACGCGTTTCGCTGTGTTCACCACAGCTTCCTCAGGAGAAAGTAATACCCCCAGTGGGTACACAACATTTATAGTGCATATAATCAATCAATTAATTAAAATTAGCTAAATTTAACACAGGTCCTCCTTCTTAAAGGTGCATGACTCTGTGGTCAAAATGAACCTCACAAATAAGATTAAAATAGACACTCAGTCATAAAGCTAATACATGACATAAGATATCAAACCAAATAACTCATGTCAGTTAGGAGAGATGGGAGAGAGAGAACAAAGTTCGGTCAGTATGCATAAAATATATATTGTCAGCAGACATCAATCGGTCTATAAGATGTTATAAGGTGCAATGGGGGACAAAACAAGGGGGAGAGGGGGGGGAGGAGGGAAAGGACAAAGGGGAGAGGGCACAGCAGAGAATGGGGAATAACAATGGTATATAATAAGGTGAGGAATGGTGTTAATTCAAAGTGTGCATTAAGACCTTTGGGCATGAGGGTGTTAAGTCTGTGAATCCAAAACATTTCACGTTTACTTAGATCAACTTCTCTGCTGCGGCCTCTCCAGTGTTGCATAACATTTTCTATACCAGTAAATTTCAAACCCTTCGTGCTTGAGTTATGATAATTAGCAAAGTGTTTAGAAACACTATGTGTCAGTACCCCTCGTCTGATATTACTAAGATGTTCTATGATGCGGGTTTTTATTGCTCTTTTAGTTTTGCCCACATATTGTAGCCCACAAGGACATTCTAATACGTAAATTACATACTCTGTGTAACAATTCATGTATTGTTTTATCTTAAAGTCTTCATTCCTGTTATTGCCTTTAAAGTTCCTTTTATCCAATTGTTTATATTCACAGGCTTTACATGTAGAACAGCCGTAAAAGCCCTCCAGTTTCTGAAACCATCATTTTTTATTGGTATCTGACCTTTTTATAGCAGTTGGGGCAATGATATTTTTCAGATTTTGTGCTTTTTTGAATATAATTTTTGGATATTCTGGAATTTCATTTTTCAAGATTGCGTCATTACGCAGGATTTGCCAATGTTTACGTATTATTTTACTAATATTCTTTGATTCCCTATTAAACGTTGTTAAAAAAGCAGTGTCAAAATGATTATTTTTCTTTGAAGATCAATTTTTAGGCTCAATCAGTTCCTTTCTATTTAAGGTTTTAGCTCTAGTAAATGCTGTGTCCAAAATGTCTTTATCATATTTTTTCTCAATAAAATGTAATTCCAATATTTTACATTGTTCTTCAAATGTTGCTTCATCCGTACAGTTCCTACACATCCTCCTATATTGATTATATGGGACATTGTCCATCCATAGGTGGGTATGGCAACTGGAACGGAGGATGTAGTTGTTACTATCTACGTCTTTAAAGTAGGATCTCGTATTTAAATCCCCCTCTTCTATATATATATTTAAGTCCAAAAAATTTAGTGATGTTTTACTAGTTGCAGATGTAAATTTTAAATTCGAAGTATAAATATTCATGTTTGCCAAAAACATATCTAGATCTTTTTGCTCACCTTGCCAGATAAGGATGATGTCGTCAATGTAGCGCCGCCATAGGACAACGCCCACCCCCAGAATGCCATTGGACCAGATGTTATTCTCCTCCCAATATCCCGTAAAGAGATTGGCATAACTAGGGGCAAACTTTGTCCCCATGGCGGTGCCACATTTCTGAATATAGTATACATCTTCAAATAAAAAGAAATTATTTTCCAATATGAATGAAATAACATCAATAATAAACTGGACTTGTGTGTCCTGCAATTCAGAATCCTGACTCAGGAAGTATTTAACAGCTTCACATCCCAAATTATGTATGATGGAGGTATATAAAGATGACACATCTATAGTGGCCATAATGTAATCTTCCTTCAACACTATAGTATCTAAAAGTAGAAGTATTTCTGTGGTATCTTTTAGGTGTGACTTTAGAGTTTTGACATAGCCCTGTAAAAAAGTATCAATATACGCTGACAGGTTGGAGGTTAGGGAGTTTATTTCGGAGATAATTGGTCTACCCGGGGGATTTATTAGACATTTATGTATCTTAGGTAGTATGTAGAAGATCGGAAGCTGTGGTGTTTCATTAAAAAGAAATTTATATTCTTGGTCCGTTAAGATGCCTAGATCTTTACCTCTTTCTAAGAGAGACTGTAGTTATTTAAAGAATAATTTGGTTGGATTTTTATTTAGGATTCCATAAGTATTAGAATCTTCCAAAAGACGTTTAGCTTCTCTAAGATAGTCATCTCTATTCATAATGACCACTCCTCCTCCATTGTCAGCCTGTTTTATTACTATGTTGGTGTTTTTTGTAATATCCTCTAATGCTGTTTTTCATCCCTAGACAGATTATTTCTCATTTTGTTTTTTTTATTATTGTTATTAGTTAGATTTTCAAAATCTTTAATTATTAGATTGGAAAATACTTCAAGGTGATTCCCTTTAAAATACGTGGGATTAAAGGTGGACTTTTTCTTTAAGGTGGTATGTTTATACATATCTGCTTCTTTATGGACAATAGGGTTAAGATTAGTCATTCTGGACTCAGCGTTCTTACTTATGAAAAATCTTTTAACGGTTAGTTTTCTCAAATATTTATTTGCATCTAAAAATAGTTCAAAGCTATTTGGTCCAACAGTTGGAGCGAAAGACAAGCCTTTAGAAACAAGGTTCAATTGTGGGGTGGACAAAACAGTGGAGCTTAAATTAAAAACACTTTTATAATCTTTTGAATCTATTACTTTAACTCTCTCCTTTTTCTTTCTTCTCCCCGCTTCCCTCTCTGCTTCTTTCCCCTTTGGGAAATGTGTTCCCCTCCTCTTTCTCTGAACGAGGGGTGAAGGGTTTTTTGTTTCTCATGATTTTAGGGTATCTTCTATTTCTAAAAAATCACTAGACCCTGTGGCCCCAATAGGCGAGTGAGATCTACTGGGTTTAGTTTGTCTTGTAAGTTCATATCTATCCTTTTCTCTCCTTCTTCTTCTCTTTCTTTTCTTAGTTCTCTTTCTCTTTCTTGTTCTCTTTCTTTTTGATTTTATCTATCTTTGATTTCTTTCTCTCTGGCATCTCTTTCTCTTAGATCTCTGGTTTTTCTATATTCTCTCTCTCTTAGGGATTCTCTCTCTTTCTGTAATTCCCTCTCTCTATAGTCTCTCTCCCTTTGCTCTCTCTCTCTCTGCTGCTCTCTCTCTCTCTATGTTGTTCTCTCTCTTTATACTGTTCTCTTTCTCTTAGTCTCTCCCTCTCCAATCTCTGTTCCCTATCTCTTTCCAATTCTCTCTCTCTCTCTCTCTTGGATTCTCTCCTTCTCTTCGATAGACTCTCTCCCTAGTACTTTAATTTTCTTTCATATATTTATTAAAATGGGGTGAATAATCTTTTCTAGAGTTTGGGTAGACAGACTTAGGGCCTCATGCAGTAAGCGACGAATATGTGAAATCGGCAAGCTTACCGATTAGTCATGTTATTGGCGATTTTTCCTCTCCGTATGCAGTAAGTGGCGAATACATTCAAAATCAAGGCGAAAACAAATCCGCCCACTCTCACGATGATTAGCCGATCACACACAGGTGTATCGGCGTGCGTGGCGGGGTGCTGTTAGGTTGCCCAATCACAAATCTTGCTGAATCAGGCGAACCAAGCATGTATTGGATAGCGCGCCATATTTAAAGGCAACGTGTACTGCTAATCATTCTCTGTGTTGTTGGGAGTGAGAGAGAGAGAGACGCACAGAGCTTGGTGATTTAAGATTTGCATATTGACTGAGAGACTTGTTGTGTATTGGGAAAGCTTTGTCCTTTGTTGTTTTGTTTACATCTTTGTCTTGTTTTATATGTGGAAGTGTTTCGTGTGATTGGCTGTACATTTGTTGTCTGTTTTTTGTGAGTGCTGTAAGTATGCCCGCAAAGCGTGGGAAGAGTGATGCTGGTGGGAGTGGGAGTGCTACTCGTGCGAGTACGCGTCGGAGTGAACGTACTGTTCAGGGGAGTGATGTTGCTAGGAGTGCGAGTGCTGTTGCTGGGAGTGCGAGTGCTATTGCTGGGAGTGCGAGTGCTGTTGCTGGGAGTGTGAGTGCTGTTGCTGCGAGTGTTGTTGCTGGGAGTGTGAGTGCTGTTGCTGGGAGTGGGAGTGCTGGGAGTGGGAGTGCTGGTGCTAGGAGTGGGAGTGCTGGTGCTGGGAGTGCTGCTGGTGGCGCAGTTGCTGATGTGGTGTCTGGTGGTGGCGTGCTTGCTGGTGGCCAGCTTTTGGAGGCTCTTCCATTGTAAGAAGGAGAGTCCAGTCAGCACCAGCCAAGCTCTCACCCTGCTCGGAAGAAACGTGTGGAGAAGCCACATAATCCTCGCTTCAATGACCAGGAAAATAGAGCTCTTGTCACTGGGATTCTGGAGCACTATGACAGTATCTATGGACATTTACTAGGTAAGTGTACCTTTACATTTATTATTCAAATACATGTGATCCTAGGTCATCTGAGTTTTGTTCATATGCAAATATGGGTTCAGAATATCTTTCTATGTTAATTAGTGTGGAAACACAGCTTTTTATCATGCGTTACAAGGACAACTAAACACAGGCGGTCAATTTGCCATAACTGCATACAATATGAATGCAAGCTTGCTTACATGTATAGGTTTAGTAGTGAATGCTCATGTGCTTCACATATTACACCTAAAACAGCATGTTTGCTATCTCTTGGAACAGCTAGCAGTGTAGGAAACTGGTGCTTGTATTATTATTAATTGACCTCATATATTTTATATGTTTTTCAAGGGCGGACAAGTGCATCAAGCAGAAAAGAAATGTGGGACACAATAGTCATTGGTGTCAATGCATGTGGGAATCATGTCAGGGACAAGCGGAATTGTCACAAGAGATTTGACGATATTAGGTCAAAATTAAAAAGGAAAATACAAGACCAACGCGTGCAAGCTACTGGCACTGGAGGTGGGCCGACACCACAACGTCTGATATTAACTCCATTGGAGGAGCTGCTTCAGGCAAAATTACTTCCCGTCGTCGTGGAGGGATTGGCTGGTCACCGTGATATTGGAATTTATCCCTCACAATTTCCACCAGGTGAGAAATATTACTGTACTAGGCGTGTCGTTGTTTACAGTTATTTTGCATATTTACGCAGCTTTTTATAGTGTCTTCCCAATATAAACATACCTACATCTATATATGTATATGTCTGTTTCTCTCTGTCTCTCATATATATATATATATATATATATATATAATATATATATATATATATATATATATATATATATATATATGTATATATATATATATATGTATATATATATATATATATATATATATATATATATATATATATATATATATATATATATATGTGTTTGTGTGTGTGTGTCAAATTAGACATATCTGTTGTAGTCCTACTAAAAGCAGTAACTAATATACCACGTTGCATTGCGTGCTCATTTGCATGTGAATTCCCACAATGCTTTGCTGCATTGGAAGCAATTTATGGTGGGCGAAGATGGGGAACAACAGGGTAGCACACATGTGTAACACATGATAATGAGAAATTATTACTACCTACAGGTACAGAACATAAATATGTATAATATTATTGTGTATTTTATTTATTTTACTCCTACAAACACGACATTACTGCCTATTTTAAACATGCATCAAATATATTGCATGCAACGGCCTACAAACATCACTTGCACTAACACATCTATAGTTGTTTATGAAAAGGTCCATTTTTGCTTAATGTCATATACAGACAGCATAATGAGGCACACGTAGCATATGTTATGTCATTGTGTTCATAACTTAAACACTGCAGACGACTATTTAGCTCCTCTACCATTGTGTTAAAGCAGCTGCAATTAATATCTCATCACAGCATACACTTCAACAGAGGGGGTGGGGTTCAGCACACACACAAATTACAGGCTCATCTTAGGGTCAACTTAGTTCACACCATTTTCACCTGTTTGAAGTAATTGAAAGGTCTGGCTGATTAGGCTTTTTGGGGAAGGGAATACCGTTCTTACAACCTGACTAGCACAACTGAAGTTAATCACACTCATTTGAAAGCGTAACTCTAGCTACTAAATGCCCCAACAACTCATTAGTTATCAAACCGTACGTCACACATTAGTTCACTCATATCTATAGTTGAACTACTATCAACGACACATTATCACACACTGCATGTCTTGTCTTGTTGAGTGACAGCCACATTCAGGTGTGCCACATCTTCTATTAATGTACCACACATATCCTGTACCAAAAACAAAACTTTTTGCAATATGACCACCTTCATGATAACCATTGTGAATGTTCATCTCATGATACTTATGTACATTATGATACTGATATCACTACACAACATATGATTTTTATGTACAATTTTAATCTATTTATCCTCACGCATTACTGCAGAAACATAGTATGTTGTATGTTAGGGAACTCAAAAGTTCTAAGTACACAGGCATGTACATTGTTATTACAACTATTTTTGTTCACTTTCAGACACACATTTTCGGTTAAGGAACTGATGCTGTTAGGTACTCATAAATACAGAACATACAATAACTGTTTGTTCAATATTTACACATGTAAATGTAAAACTTATGTTATTGTTATATATAGTTGCCCCTGGAGGACATGTGTCACCTGAGACGGAACAAGTGTCTTCACCTGGGTCATGCAGCTCAACACACCTAGAAGGTGAGTGTATCAGTTGGTGGCCATATAATATGTGCACTTCTATATGTTATGTTGTCATGTTCATTATTTGTTTTGCACATGTTCTTTAAATAGGATTACTTAGTGTCAGTGAAAATGAAGTGTAAGGCAACATATATTGTGTTAGTGATGTTAACTATCATGTAGGAGTTGTGAGTTTACAGCAAGTTTTCATTTAATTCATATTTCATACTGAGTCCAAACATTATTCGTAAGTCAAGGTAGTTTTTAATGTGAGGTTATAAAACGTATGGAAACATGTTAGTTGTTACTTATGACACAGTATAATTACATAGTAACACAGCAGAGATTAACATGCCATTTAATAATGTGTACATTTATTTGTAGAACATGATGATGAAGATGATGATGATGATGATGATGCCACCGCCATAGACACAGAAATACAATCAAGTGAGCATGAAGAGGTTCCAATTGAAACAGTTTTACCGCCAAATCGTCCATCAACTACCACATACGATGCAATTGTAGCTTCTGAGGGAAAAATTGTGGAAGCAGAAAATCGACGCCATTCTGATCTGATGACAGTGCTGGAAAGGATGATTGCACTGCAGGAAGAAACGATATCACAATTGGCACATCTCCACAGAGTCTTCATTGAAGTGCCTAAACAGTTGCAAAAAATCAACACCTCATTCGAAGCATTAGTTGTTCCGCAAACCCAAGCAAATTACTTGAGAATGACAACTGTACCACATTTAAACTTCAACACCTCACAGGCAGGATCTTTACATGCTGGTAATTTTTCACCACATGCATCTGAGCTTCATTCCCCAGGTCTGAATGTTACCGCTCAAGTAGCAGACATTGCTGTGCAGGTTCCTGACGACATCCTACCGCTGCCATCTGTACAAAATCAGGAGCTGACACCTACAAAGGAGGCGACAAAAACAAAACAGCACAAGCAGTTACTACTGACCAGTTTTTGGACACAAACAAAAAAAGACACACATGAAACAGACCAACCATCACTTGTGCAGTGTCTACCAACTTGCTCACATGTGTCAGTGGGCACAAGCCCTGTCGGTGAGTCACTGGCCAAAAGCCCTGTAGGTGAACAGTCACTGCCCACAAGCCCTGTAGGTGAACAGTCACTGCCCACAAGCCCTGTAGGTGAACAGTCACTGCCCAAAAGCCCTGTAGGTGAGTCACTGCCCACAAGCCCTGTAGGTGAGTCACTGCCCAAAAGCCCTGTAGGTGAGTCACTGCCCAAAAGCCCTGTAGGTGAGTCACTGGCCACAAGCCCTGCCCGTGAAGTGCCAGAGGCCACTCAAAGTGGCTCTGTTGTGGCTAAAGTTGTTGCAAAATGAAAAAGGAAAATACAAGAGACAACAAGCAGGCCTGTTACTCGCTCTCAAAAGGAACAAAAAAAATAAATGTTATAATTCACTAAATATGTCTTTGGCCTTGTTTTGTTGACTTCAGATTATCTAATTAATATTGTATGTATGCTGAAGACTGTGTTGTTTCCAAACTTTCAAGTATGTTCTTGTACACGTGAAGTTTTGGAAATGTTAACAGTCCTAATTAATGAATAGTGTTATTAATATTGATGTATGAATCGTGTATTCAGTAATGGTCCAACAGGAGCCAGTTGCTAAGTTTAGAGAAGCTGCCATTGACTTTGCAGCAAAACATTGCATTTGGGTGTGTTACTTGATGTAATCATTGCATGTGCATATTATTCACATGCAATTAAAAAAACACCTATTTAACTGCAAACATCTTTCTTGTACGTGTACAGCAGGATTTTGTGTTAAATATTACTTACCTTTGCTGGCCATTGTAATGTTGTCCTTTAATCATTTATGTGTTCTTGTTTCAAGAACATCTCTGAATTTATACTAATATATATGTAGTATGTATGGATATATGCACACACACACACACACACACACACAGACACACACTGTGTGTGTGTGTGTGTGTGTGTGTGTGTGTATGTATGTATATATAGTACTATCTAAACTGGTATAGATGTATTTACAAAAAACATACACTTCATGCTTCCTTGTGAAAACACACTATTTTAATAATACAGGCCTAATGTTTGAGAACTATACTAACTGTGAGCCTCTAACAGTATTGGGCTCAAACAAATGTTTATTACTTAATTCACTGATGTTTATCACCATTTAAATAGGTTTCATACAAGGCCTACTTACTGCCATCAATATGTTGTGTGTACTCCTGCATTATATATATATAATATATATATTATATATATATATATATATACATACTACAATATACATATAGTACAATATATACTTTATATATATATATATATATATTTATGAGAGAGATATATTTATAGATATATATACAGACGTACTTCAACTGATGCAGACAGGGAGTTAACCAGACTTTCAAATACACACAGAAATTTATGCGGAAAAAAAACATTTCATTTTGCAGGTGTCTGTGTATTTCATTATATGGCTGTGTAAGCACTATTTTCACACAGTGCTCTATTTTATTTTTCAAGAAACCACAATGTTACTTAATTAAAAGTCTCGGAATGTTGTGAGAAACGAGATAAAAAAACGATACATGTTTGTCAGACAAACGGCTATCAGAAACTACAAACGTTCAACCAATTAATTCAACATATCCAATTGGTGCTTCAAAAAAGGAGTAACAGTTGATACTTTTTATGACCTTGAAAAGGAAACACAGCAAATTGTTAGGTATTGACCACTTTCATTCTTATGAGCAAAGAACAGAGACCTGCACACATCTTTTGTGTTAATCTGCAATGGCTGATGAATTCGTAAAGAATATGAATCCGCACAGAGGGTATAAATTCATGATAGCAGAAGCGATTTTGTCCACTTGCGGACACAAAGCTAACACACGTCAAATCTATGATTTGATTAGAGCCAAATATCCTTTTTACCAAGAACGTGGGCATGCGCGCAATTTTAATTCCTCAGTAAGATTCACTTTATCAACTAATGACTGTTTTGAACGTGTGCAGGATAAGCTAGAAGACAGGTATGGTTTCTGGAAGATTGCCAAGGATAAACATTTCACCGTGAAAGAGGGCACACATATTGTGCTTAATGGCATATTTATTCCTAATGCCAATAGGAATGGATCCACTACTACTGTTCCGTGTGAATCGATACCTGCTGCAATATCTGCACCCTCCATTCCTGAAACCCACATTGTACAAGAACATAACTACTATGATTATGTACCAAGCCTTTCAGCTGAAAATGCATTGGAATGGGTACCCGAAGAAATGAACCTACCTCCGGACCAATTGTTTGAAGAAAGCAGTGGCGATTCCTATGAGCGCTTCATGGAGGAGATGTGTGTCATACTGGATTCAGCGTTTGGGTCAAGCGTGGATGAAAATGCCTTGCATTTCTGGAGCGAACAGTTGCAGGCAGACGAAGAGTTAATTCTAGAAGAATGGTAAATATAACAATCGTTATGCGTTGACTCTGCGTTTAAATTTTTTTTTTTTTGTAACCACCATTTTCACTTTCAATGCGTGGATACAGCGTAACATTGCAGACTGCATAACATGTAGCGATCACAAACAAATTGTTTCCTAATACAATATAGTAGAACCTGAAAGAGTAGTACACATTGCTGACGGAATAAATATACGTACTTTCCTATCCCTTTAAACATATTAGCAACATTTTACCATAACTCTAACACATACCTGTTTTGTTATCATGCAACATCTACAAAATAAAAAACCGGGTCCACCACGTATGACGTGGGACCCTTGTCATGGGCCAAGGCGTCCTTAAAAAGGATTACGGATGTAAGTCCCGCCCCCAAGCGACGTGCGCGCCTCAAAGCCTATTGGCTGTCTTGTTTTGTTATAGTAACGGTAACTGCACTGTGTCATACAGTGAGGGCGTACACTGGGCGTTAGCCGAATGTTAATTGAGTGGGAGGAGTGTTAGCGTGCGTTTCACGCTGGCTTAACATGACGTCACACGTATTGCATTTGCGCATTTTGTTATCGGCCGTGCTTTCTGTCCAAACACGTCTGTTTAAAAAGAATACAGATGTACTCGTTCAGAACGAATGTAGTTTCGTCTTCATTGTATTTGAAATAAAGATTTTATGTTTACTGGTATTTTCAACATGTATTGAACGCACAACGTACGCATTGTTTTGCGCATGCGCTAACAGTTAGTCGACCCAAGCGTGAAGTGCGTGCGCACACTAAGATGTGCGCGCACATTTTTCAGTATACAGGCAACGTTCACTTCATATACATAGTTATGCCTGCTCCTAATTTAATGACAGATTACATAATGATGTACACTTGTAGTTCTAACATATAAGTGAGTGACGTGTGTATGTACACAATCATATAGAGCTGTGTAACGCGTTGTCACGGATACATATATAGTAAGGTGCCATCTTTGACCATCATGTGTTTGCTGTATTTCAGAGATGTCGGGGAAGATACAATCGGATCAATGTATGATTTCAGAAGAGTCTACCTTTATATGAGATGATTGTGAGGAGGAGCCACCGACTACTATACTACATATGGAACTAATTTTATATTGCTTGCAGCGCTTATTAACAAACAATTAAAAATGTGATACCCTTATGCCTATATTGCATAAGCACTTAATTCACATAATGATGTTGAAAAACAGTGCCTCATGAATTTTTCTTGAGTGTTCTTTAATTACTAATAACATTTTATGGCATGGTGTGTTTTATATATAACAACCATTCCCACTCTGCTAACACATTTGTGTATTCTATTGTGTAATGGAACGTATGACTGTCGAAACTATGTAACAATAATAATAATTATAATATGAGCATGTTCATGTATAGCGCTGCTAGTTGTACGCAGCGCTTTACATACACATTTTTCAGGCTGAGGTCCCTGGCCCGTGGAACTTACAATTTATTTTTTGCCGCCTGAGGCACAGGGAGATAAAGTGACTTGCCCAAGGTCACAAGGAGCCGACACCGGGAATTGAACCAGACTCCCCTGCTTCAAACTGTCAGTGCCAGTGTGTGTCTTTACTCACTGAGCCACTCCTTCTCCCAATGTAAAGGACACTTACAACCAACTAGCCATTTATTGTTAAAAATCTCTTCTTACATGGGTATGTTGATAAAATGGTTTGGGACTGTAGCAAATAATGTTATTGCCCAGATGTTGTGGTCCCCTACAATGCATGATGTTCTGATTATTACATCAACATCATGTAATGAAGTACGTTTCTGTGTATATTTCATTAACCTAACTAACTATAGTTTACTGTGTTTATTAAACGTTCTAAAAATAAATAGTACAGTCAATATGATGATATAAGCTACCATAATAAAGCTGCTGTTATCATTTGTCGGTGTTATACATGGATCCTACACAAATTGATACAGACACAAACAGTTGTCTTAAAAAGTGTGTCTATGCTAATGTGCACGTGATTGACGTTACAATTGTCAGAATACTTGATAATTATCATCATGATAATGATGAAGTGACGTGATTGATATTCCAAAAATATTACCAACATTGTCATAGTGGGAAATTAGAAATGCACAATTATAGTAACATTTGCGACAAAATTGTGGTTTCTGTTAACAGTTTTACACTTGGTACATGTAGGACACATCCACACACGTGTGACTTATACATACACATGTCACAAATTTAAATTAATGTTGACTATTAATTCCTAGCATTAATAAACACCTACATTGCTAAATATAAGATGTAGTACGCATTGTTGTGATTACAGGCATTCATGCATGGAGTGTTATGATCAGTCAATTTCATCCGTGATGAATGAGCTCCCGTAAGTAAACAAATAAGTACAGTTATCCCCTTTTCTCCAAACACCTCTATATTACATTAATGGAATTTATAAGGAAACATACAAAAAATGTGATGAAATGTGAGTAATCATTTTCTAATACATTGCACATGAAACCTCAAGAGTAGCTAAATGCATATACATGATACAGAAAGTACATGTATGTTACATTTGTGTTTAAACCAATATGTTGGGTTTTTGCTTCAAATAATTATAGGAAGATTGAGGTAGGCACATCTTATGAGAGATGTCAGCAAATATACATACCATGATCAGTCATACTGGAGATATACCTATAATGCAAAGGAACAATATATAAATTGCAAACATTGACATGCCATCTTCAGTACCGTAAGCAACACAGCAAAGTGTGTATTTGGTGTTAAATGTGCAACACCATGTATATTTAATCACATTCAAAATGTAAATCAGCCTGGTGTACACATCATATGGATGTACATGTTACACTGCACCAATAACATTGTATGTAAGCATACTAGAAGCATGAATGCCTATGGGCATAATATGTGTATTGTCTTAGCATAAGGAACAACACAATGCTAAAATATTAGTGCTTTGTTACCCCAGTTGTATTCACATACACACAACTAAAGTACAATTGAAGAGGGATTATATAACCTGTGCAACAATAACATACCGGTGCCACATCCCTTTGTGCACACAGCAGAGAAAAGAAAGGTGTGCAACCCATATTCATCTGTGTCCTAACAGAAGGTTATATAAAAAAACATTATTGTTAAGATAACATAATTTAACTATAAAAGTAGAACTTGGAACATATATGTTTTTACTTACAAGAAAAAAATGAATTGATGAGATTCTGGCGTGTCTGGCCACCACTGGCTGTTTGTTCATTTTCAGCAGCTACATGGGTGGGATGCTCGTCTACCAAAGGCTCAGCTAGGTCTGATTGTACATTGTGCCTGAGTGCAACATTGTGCAAAATGCAACAGGCAAGGATAATATCAGACACTTTTTGAGGCTTGTATAGAAGAGCCCCACCAGTTCTGTCGAGACACCTAAATCTGGTCTTGAGTAGGCCAAATGTCCTCTCTATAACAGATCTTGTAGAGATATGGGCTGCATTGTACCTCTCCTCTGCTTCAGTTTGAGGGTTTAGCACCGGAGTCAAGAGCCACGGCCTAATTCCGTATCCTAAGTCACCTATAATGAATGGAGCACACATAAGCTGACATTAGTGATCAAATTCTACAATGCCAACATTCCTAAATAAAAATGTGTTTTGTGTTAGAACATGTAAATCTGTACTCACTCAGCAGCCAACCATGTTCAAAATGTCCCTCTTCGAACGCATGGAAGACTGAAGAGTTCCTCAGGATAGAGGAATCGTGACTGGAACCAGGGAATTTGGGTACCACATGCATTATCCTCATCGTGGCATCACATACCACCTGTACATTGAGTGAATGGTAGTGCTTACGATTGCGGTACACATGCTCACTCTGACTAGGTGCAATCAAAGCAACATGTGTGCAATCGATTGCACCGAGCACACATGGTATCCCTGCTATATTATAAAAGCCAGTCCTGACTTCCAGCCACTCTGTTGCCTCTGTAGGAAAATGAATATAATTCCTAGCGCGTCTATTGAGTGCATAGAGAAACTGGGTAAAGGCCCGCGAGAATGTAGATTGCGAGACCCCGCCCACTATGCCCACAGTTGTCTGGTATGACGCGGAAGCAAGATAATGTAATGAGCACAGCATTTTAACAAGCCCAGGGACTGCACGACCTCTGGCTGTGAAAAAATCTAAATCTCCCCTTATCTCCTCATAAAGAGATAAGATTGCTGCTGAACTCAAACGATAGCGACTTACTATCTCCTCCTCACTCATCCCATCTAACAGGGTTCTCTCCCTGTACACACGCGGACGAGGCACAACTTGTCTCCTCTGTCTTCTCCTCTGATCTCCTGTCCCTCGGCCTGTCCCTCTCCCTGTGCCTGTCGTATCCGCGTGCCTGTCCCTGTCCCTCGGTCTGTCCCTCCCTTGCCCTATATCATTCTCTTGATCAGCAAGCATGTCATAGAAAAGAATGTTCCTCCGTCTCCTAAACAATCGCAACATTTTGAAATGAGTAGCTGTGAATGAGCAGGTAATGGGCGTCCTTTAAATAGGTATGTGATGATGTCAGGTGACATAGTAAAATGCAAGGTGTTACATTAACATAATAAAGTACTTCTGTGGCAAGCTGTGTGCAGTTGTTCTTAGAAGTATTTGTTGTGTGTATTCTGCAGGGAATGATGATATTTGCCAATGATGTGACGTGAAGCTTTGTACAAAGATTGCTTGAAATAGTTTAATGTGCAATGCATGTAACACTTGTGAACGCAACAGTCAGTCATGTAATTAGACAAAAAGGCTGAGATTGACGTGGGAAAAGTTTGCTGTAACATGTGTAATTAGCCATGTTATTGTCACATGTTGACAACAATGAATAGTCGTGTGCATATGCATGCATTTCTGTAATGAGGATAGTTGCTATAGAATGAGTTTACAAGGTGTCACAATGATGAATTACTGTACATGTGTGTATAAGTTAGGTTGAAGTGCTTGTAATGCAACGGTTATAATGTAAACATGCAATGTGATTGAGCGTCCAATAAGTGACGTCATGAAAATAGGGAGGAGCAAACCTAGATGTAAACATGAGAATAAAGATGTACATGAACGTTTAAAGATGCGTCACACATTACAAGCATTGTGTAATGTAAAGGAACATGAATATACGGTGTATGTGTGACATGTGTGACATCATGTAAACAATTGTCGCTCAATTCATTAAAATGTGTGATATGATGTGAGGTTCTCATTTAAGAGTTGAGTATAGTATTTTCCCTTGACACATCATCACATGATGAGTAATGTGACCCGCAAATGCTGAAAACATGTAAAAGTACAATGTTATGCAAATAATACACGTCAGCTGTGACACAATGCAGGGAATGCCCCCACACTGTAATGCAAATGACGTTTGTATTGTGAGCAATGAAACGTAAACAGTACTATACTGTTATACGTCCCCGCTCCATAGACTCCATTGATGTACAGAAGATTTTTTTTTTCTAAGTGCCGTTCCGGCAGCCTTAGCAATCGTTCTCCCCTCCAAACTGCCAACTTTAGTTGGCGGGAGAAATTGGCCATAACATCTCAATTTCGTAGTGCCGATCAGCCCCGATAAGCTGATTTTTTTTCTTGAATCCAGCCGATTTAAAAAAGTGGCGATCAGTGGCGAAAACAGGATTATCGGCAGCCGACTGGCCATAACAAAATTATCGGCTCCGAAACCTGCCGAAATCAAGCACTTATCGGCGCTTACTGAATCTCAAACCCAATTTTGGCTATAAAATGCCGAAAAATACCTTATCAACGCTTACTGCATGAGGCCCTTAGAGTCTTTATTATCTCTCCATTGTATTTTTGGTTTAAAATCAGATTTATAGTAAATACTATCTTTAATATAAGATGTTTTAGTAGGTGATTTCTCTGATCCTTTAAAATAATTATCCCCATTTCCTTCTTGTTTTGGTCTCTCTGCACAGCTGTTGTGAAACTGAAGGTGCCGAGCCTGCTGCGTCTCCCTGCTGCCTGCTTCCGTGTGTGCCATACCGGAGGTCGTCATTCCTTTACCAGTTGTGACGTCACACGCCAATCATCGCGATCCGACGAGGGTCACTTGGAAGTGTAGCAGCAAGTCCCATCTTCCAGCGCTCCACTGCCTCAAGAAAACGCTATGTGTACATGTATTATGTACTTATTGTGAGTACATTTCTTATATGTTTTGAACTTATACATTTGAATTTTCGATCTACACCATGGTCTCCCCTTGTTTTCCATGAAACCCCTATTCGAGTGAGATCCCTCCAGCATTACCAGCTGTTCGGGTTCCTGCAACTGCGGTGTATTACTTACCTGCTGACCTGCTAAATGCTGATATAACCACTTACTTGGTGTAAGTAGGCACTTAATAGAGCCAAGATTTTTTATAAACTATATGTTATTATACTGCACCATTATTTTTTGTATCTTCTATTTTTGGGGTGCTCCTGATACCATCACTCCCTTCCAACACCTGTATCTACATTATCTTGAGGGGAATCTGTACAAATTCCCCGTGAAGGTTGAGAATCTGTTTTTTGTTGCACCTTACAATTCACTGCATACGTGTATTTATCACTTTAATCACAGCACTGTTGTTTAGCGCCGTTCTAAATCACTTGGGTTTAATAAATACTCATTCCACAAGGCCTTTGTTTCCTTTTTGTGCTTAGTAGGAATACAATTGACAGCCATGTTCAGTGTTTCAGTCTAATGTATATAATTTCATTTTTTTTAAACAAAAATGTATATAGTAGGTACATACATATATAAGGTACAAGAAGTTATTTTAAAGTCAAATCATAATTATGAATTAGTAAAGCAGTTGCTGTGTTACATAAGAGCTGCAAAACATTGAGTCATAACTAAGATTATACACATCTGCTGAATATAATTATTCAATTTTTCAGGTTATGACTATTTGATCGTTATCAATAATATGTGCATGTGGTATACAGTTGTTAACAAGACTTACAGTACTGTCCCTAGCACTTACGGACAAACAAGAAAACGTCCATGGCCCTGGGGATAGTGTCTACTGTTTTCGTGCTGCAGGGGGACCATGCTTCTCATTGGGACAACCCCCTCCCAGCTTTAATCCTTTGGTGTTCAGACCATTGTGGTCACTGCAATGAAGTCGTTAAGTTTTGATACATATGCAATTGATTGCAATATAATATGCTTTTTTTCCCAACAGAACCAGAAAGATTTGGAATAGCAATGTACTGTAGATGGTTGAATAAATGAAGGGAACAAATTTAAATATAGACTTCATATTGAAATTATTTACTGTAGGTGTCATGATTCATTTTGTGAACTTTTCAAATAACTCACATTACACAGTAGACACAGTTATCTTTTATATTCAGCTGTCTCTACTTTATTTCCTTATTGCCACAGACTCATAAATCCTATGCAAGGCAATATTGTTTAACTATCTGCATTAAATTAGAAAGAGTATGCTATTTGTCAGTTTAGTAGAATAGTAAAACTTCGCCTTTAAAGGTCAGAAGACAAAATACATTTTCATCATAAGACTTTGATAGTATATATCAGGCAAATAATAATGGACCATTCTAGTGTAAGAAATGGTTGGGGATATATGATACAGAGACATTTAGCCTAACGGCCAGGAGTGTATAAAATGAAATGTTTTTGTGGCCACATTAGAGTACTGTATCTGTGATGTTAGAGACAGTGAAAGAGGAAACTTTCAAACAAATAAATAAAGGATTTACTTTAATAAAAAAATTATGTGACTCACCACTGTTAGGAATCTCTGCAGAACATATCTAGAAAATAATTTACAGTAAAATAAACTTGATGTCTGCTGGTTTTATGGAATGAGTAAATAATTTAAACATTGTTAACTTATACTAATTTTAGTTGTCTCATTTTTACATTTGTTCTTCATAATATAAAATTTAGGGTTTGCAACATAAAATAACTTAATGCTATCAAAATAAGTAAATTAATTTATTTTTTTAATTCCAAGTGATACACTCTACACAATATAAAATATAAATTGAGGAAGAAAGCAAGGGGGAAAAAAACAAATAACCAGCTAATAACCCACACACCTTTTATATTTCTTTAGAGATGGAAGTGCACTGTTAGAAAATAATTTCTTATACCTACTAATGGGTCATTTTTATTTGAATAGTAAAACAATGAAATATTATGAGGAATTTTAAAAGAGGATACCTAAATATCAGATGCAAAGGGAACTATAAAAGTAAGTTAAATATCGGCCCTTATTAAATAAGCCAAACACACATCAACTTTGTTTACAGTTTAAGCAATCAAACCTCTCCCAACACACACTTTTTTGTGCACTCCAATTGCTACAATTAAAAAAAATGTTAATTTTTTTATATAATATGATCACTGAATAAAGTATAATAATAATTTAGTCATCATAGTTAAAACATGGAAACTTCATGGCAAACAATATACAGTATTAAATCAGACCAGAGTAATGCTGTTTATGTGGTCAACTTAGATTTTACGAAGGTTTTTGAGATGGTGCCACACGAGGTTCCAGGATAATACACAACTCCAGCACTTGGCCCCACAGTAGTAAAATAATTATTGAAATTAAATAAAGTAAATTACTTTACAAATATACAAAATATAATGTATCAAAGTAGTGACAACCCTAGGTGTATCAAACAACATCAGCGTAGAACTTCTGCAGCCTGAAATTATCACGGATTATCCAAATCCTTTCCAACATCCCGCACATTATTGCCCATAAGAGTCTCATCCAATTAAGAAAGGATCTATGATTCATCTGGGTATAAGATTAAGCACTGCAATCACTGGTGGTTCTGTAATTGCCTCTGGCACCATAGAGGTAACCTGCACTTGAAAGTTCTCACTTGTACTCAATGATGCTACAGTATATAAGAGATCATATTTCTCTATGGATGTTAAACGCCTGAGGTAGCAAACTGTGAATTTGTGAAATGCATTGGGTGAGCTATTGCCATTGCCTTTATATGGAAGTGACTAGAGACCACTAAATGGAGACGATTCCGACGATCAGCTGTTGAGCACCTGGTAATGACATCACATTAAGGAGGCAGATCCAGGACACATACCAGGAAGCAACCACCATACTGATTTCTGGGAATGTGTGGGACGCCTAGAAGTTTATGCAGGATCAGAGGGGCTCTCAGCCTAGGATGCTGCTGGATTACCAGTCGCATAATTATAAAAAGTGAAAATTAACAGGAAATCCATGAGTGAGATTCTGAGTGTCTGTTTTTTTCTTATTTTAATTAAAAAATGTATACAGTATCACAATATGTTATATTTTATTCATCTTTTGTATCATGGATGAACTAAGCATATGATTCATTGGGTCGATCCATCCTAAAATATACTTAACCCAAGAAGAGATACCATATGTGGTAACATCCAAGCATTAAAGTGACTGCTTGGGTGTTTCTCTTCTCTCCCCTTCCCACTGCACATGTTCAAGGTCACCACAGATATGTGAGACTGACCACTGTTTCATTATATCACATAATTTTCACTTTTCACAGTGGTTCAGTTGCGGTCAATGATTGGAGACAGAAACACCCAAGCAAGCTCTCGATTCCACCAAAAATTACCACTATATATATATATATATATATATATATATATATATATATATATATAGTCAATGGAGAGTAGTTGGCACTCACGTGTATGCAGTAAAAGGTAGGTGCATGTCCCTTAGCCGTAGTTAACAGGCAGGGGTGTTCCTCACAGCAGTGGTGCAGCCGCAGCAACGCAGTAGGAATGAGACAGCACTCAGAGGTAATTTTCAAAAAGATTGTATTAGAGTAGGTGGCACAAATGCAAACGTTTCGGTCCTCACAGGGGGACCTTTGGGGT
This sequence comes from Ascaphus truei, assembly GCF_040206685.1. NCBI lineage: Eukaryota > Metazoa > Chordata > Amphibia > Anura > Ascaphidae > Ascaphus > Ascaphus truei. Next base: position 218,357,577 of record NC_134484.1, on the reverse strand, counting down.
GATCTTTTCGGACCTCAAAGGGGGAGCACTGCCTTGAGAAAGGTCCCCTATGGGGACCGAAACATTGGCATTTGTGCCACCTACTCTAATACAATCTTTTTGAAACTTACCTCTGAGTGCTGTCTCGTTCCTACTGCGCTGCTGAGGCTGCACCACTGCTGTGAGGAACACCCCTGCCTCTATATATACAGATGACCTAGGCACAAAGAAAACAAAATACACAGATTCCCAACAAGCTCTGAGAAACCCCAACCATTACCACATAATATATATATGCATATAAGTGTGAAAATGAGTGTTAGTGGGCGTGGCTAAATGTATACAACAAAAAACAAAAATGCCCAAAGCTACTTCCATTGTGACAAAAATACACAGTGCAATACCTATATATCTCTTGTAAAAAGGGTAATTTAGTTTAACCCTTTGGCCAAAGCATCTTATGCCTGCTGCCACTTACCAGGCATGACTGAAAGCAGGTCCTAACACACACCTGGGTTAAAATTCTTATTTACCTGTATAATTACAGGAAGAATGATCACATTGGATCTGTCATAACCTGGCAAAATGAAACTGACCTGCCAACTTGGAAAGTGGGGTGGGGCAAGCTTAAACCTTGGGGGGGAGGGTCCACTACCCTCCCATAAGCGACTGAGACCAGCTGCACACAGTTAGCAAAACACACAGATTCCCAACAAGCTCTGAAAAACCCCAACCATTACCACATAATATATATATGCATATAAGTGTCAAAACAAGTGCTGGTGGGCGTGGCTGAATGTATACAACAAAAAACAAAAATGCCCAAAGCTACGTCCATTGTGATAAAAATACACAGTGCAATACCTATATATCTCTTGAAAAAAGGGTCATTTAGTTTAACCCTTTGGACAAAGCATCTTAAGCCTGCTGCCACTTACAAGGCATGACCAAAAGCAGGTCCTAACACACACCTGGGTTAAAATTCTTATTTACCTGTATAATTACAGGAAGAATGATCACATTGGATCTGTCATAACCTGGCAAATTGAAAATGACCTGCCAACTTGGAAATTGGGGTGGGGCAAGCTTAAACCTTGGGGGGGGGAGGGTCCACTACCCTCCCATAAGCGACTGAGACCAGCTGCACACAGTTAGCAAAATACACAGATTCCCAACAAACTCTGAAAAACCCCAATCATTACCACATTATATATATATATATATATATATATATATATATATATATGCATATAAGTGTCAAAAGGAGTGCCAGTGGGCGTGGCTAAATGTATACAACAAAAAACAAAAATGCCCAAAGCTACTTCCATTGTGACAAAAATACACAGTGCAATACCTATATATCTCTTGTTAAAAGGGTCATTTAGTTTAACCCTTTGGCCAAAGTGTCTTAAGTCTGCTGCCACTTACAAGGTATGACCGAAAGCAGGTCCTTTTTTGCTGTATACATTTAGCCACGCCCACTAGTACTCCTTTTGACACTTATTTGTTTCATTTTGCCAGGTTATGACAGATCCAATGTGATTATTCTTCCTTTAATTATACAGATAAATAATAATTTTAACCCAGGTGAGTGTTAGGACCTGCTTTCGGTCATGCCTTGTAAGTGGCAGCAGGCTTAAGATGCTTTGGCCAAAGGGTTAAACTAAATGACCCTTTTTATAAGAGATATATATAGGTATTGCACTGTGTATTTTTGTCACAATGGAAGTAGCTTTGGGAATTTTTGTTTTTTGTTGCAAATGAAACAAACCAGGAAAAAATGTGATAAAAAATGAGTGTATCCCACACTATAAATTTGAAAATGGAGGAACAGCTGATTCTAGTCTCCAATGAAACAAAACTCGTCACCTTATCTATTTATGAATCAATTTGGAAAAAAGCCATATCCGTAGAATCTGTTGGTTGAATCAATGGATTATACATTGATTAACAAAAAAATTGTGTTATTATAATCAGTACAGAACTGAGATGGATAGTATTCTTCTAGTGTATTTATTATAAAATATTAACCAATAATTGGGTATTCAGTATAAAAATGCAATTTAATGCATTAATGAGAGAGGATCACAGTCCATGAGTGGTGTATAAAAATAAAGTTCCAATATAAAGTTCCAATATAAATGGTGAGTCTTTAAAAAGACTTACTGTATCTTTAAGGCACAGAACATGTCACATATATTATCAATTGGTGACTGGAGATGTAGTCCCAATATGGAGGTGGGTCTTTAAAAAGACTCACTATATCCCAGTGTCTCAGTCCGTATCACATATCACATATCATGACAGATAAATGTTGGTTCCAAATAATACTCCTTACCCTTCGTGATGATCTTCTGGGTGGTGGGTTTGTGGCTGGACTGCCTGTTCGCAATGTAAGACACAGTTTGCTGTTTAGGGCGAGAGGGAGAGGGGAAGGGGCTATCCTGCCTCACCTTCACTTGTGTCTATATATTCCATATATTCGCTCACCCCTTCTCACAGTGTCTGTTAGGGGATTCCGGATCCAAGCTTCTAGCGACTCCAGACGCACGGCTTTCCCCCTACTAACCCAACCTCACTCACCGCTTACGAATCACGTAGGGGAGCTTGTTCACGTCGAGCGAGATGTCCAACTTAGAATTTACTCCGTCTGGAACTCCATACACGCTATTGCCTGTTCAGCTCTCTCACTACTGATTCTGCTCATACACCTTGGGAACCAAAATGATCCTCCTACACTGACGACCCTCTCTCAAATGATCACCCTACATGTTTCAACAGGATTGTCTTCGTCAGGGGTTGAACCCCTGTGATGTCATAACAAATTGTGGGAATCACGTTTGAAATATATGAATGAAGGAAGCACTCCTGCCTCAACTTTCAGTGATATATCAAATAGTCCATGGTCCAGTTCTTTTCTCAATTTATTTATAATACTGTACATAAAAGAACACATCTTTTACAGCATGATGTCAGTGAGTTACATCAGACTTTCATGCATACATACAGAATTTGGTTAATGTTAAATGATTCTGAATACCATACATCCAAGCACAATCTTTATGCACTTTCCTTAACCAGTCTTAACATACAGTAGCAATCACCTGTTTTTATCAGCCAAAACGAGAGGCAATTCTCAATATATTACTTCCTGGTAAAACACTTTATAAATAAATAAATAAACTTGATCAAGGATGCTCGGTGGCTGATAATATGTAAATCAGTGGGGGACTCCATTTTGTCTGCTATATAGCCATTCTATACTAACACTGCCATTATGCTTTTTAGTCTGATGTTAACTGACCTTTTACCCACTTAATGTTGACTGAACTTCTGAACTATATGTTCAGACATGGTTTCAGAATGAAGAAACAGGAATTTTTAACAAAGGAGGCATAGCTGAAATTTATGTACGGTCTCAGCACTTCAAACAAGAATTACGATGTGCCCCTGTGCCCCAGGCCAGTTGGGCAAAAACATGAGTTTCTAAACTGTAACTTTCCATCTGTCACTTGAAGATAAGCATAGAATAAGGGAAGTAAACTTTGCACGTATACACTTTCGCTCGCTCGCCTATAAAACCTGACTGTAACCATTAATAAACAGGAGAGGTTTTTTGACAATGCTCACTGGTGTCCGACTCAATCACTTCTCCTCTGAGCTGCTCATATTTTTCCTGTCCAGCGCCCTAAGAGTGGGAATAAAGGCCTCCCGGGGGGTGATAAAATCTATCCGAAGTACGGGAGAAGATTCCTACGTATATGGAGTAGAGAATAAATTTACATTTGGTGTCAGAAAGCGGGGATAAAGGCATCACGGTTGGGTAAGTACAAGATATTATTTATCTGTATATTATCCTCCTGGTGTCCCTTATCCAGAACCCTATTATACATACCTCCGTACTGGAAGATATAAAATATATGGTTTAAATATATATAAATGAGTGAGGGACTCATTTGAGCCAGGGTTACAGCCCCTAACTGAGTTAAATATAGAGCCAGGGTTACAGTCCCTGCTGAAATAAAAGAATAAGAGATATATGTGTATATCTGGAAATACTCTTACGGCGGCTGTGGAAAAGTGAAGACAAAATTTTTTTTCTCTTTTTTGGGGGGGAATTGATGTGTATGTGCATGTGTTTAGATATATAATACATATCTATAGAAGTGCATAAGGACGCTGTTTGCCCATATTTTACTGTGCTGTGGGAATAAAGGCCTCCCGGGGGGTGATAAAATCTATCCGAAGTACGGGTGAAGATTCCTACGTATATGGAGTAGAGAATAAATTTACATTTGGTGTCAGAAAGCGGGGATAAAGGTATCACGGTTGGGTAAGTACAAGATATTATTTATTTGTATATTATCCTCCTGGTGTCCCTTATCCAGAACCCTATTATACAGACATACCCCGGTTTAAGTACACTCACTTTAAGTACACTCGCGAGTAAGTACATCTCGCTCAATATGCAAACGGCAGCTCATGCATGTGCCAGTCAGCACGTCCTGAACAGCAATACCAGCTCCCTACCTGTACCGAAGGTGTGCGCAAGCGGGGAGACTATAGAGCCTGTTACACATGCATTATTTACATCAGTTATGCACGTATATGATGATTGCAATACAGTACATGCATCGATAAGTGGGAAAAAGGTAGTGCTTCACTTTAAGTACATTTTCGCTTTACATACATGCTCCGGTCCCATTGCGTACGTTAATGTGGGGTATGCCTGTACATACCTCCGTACTGGAAGATATAAAATATATGGTTTAAATATATATAAATGAGTGAGGGACTCATTTGAGCCAGGGTTACAGCCCCTAACTGAGTTAAATATAGAGCCAGGGTTACAGTCCCTGCTGAAATAAAGGAATAAGAGATATATGTGTATATCTGGAAATACTCTGACGGCGGCTGTGGAAAAGTGAAGACAATTTTTTTTTCTCTTTTTTGGGGGGGAATTGATGTGTATGTGCATGTGTTTAGATATATAATGCATATCAATAGAAGTGCATAAGGACGCTGCTTGCCCATATTTTACTGTGCTGTGCTTTCTTGCATATATATATAAGATATTTCAGTTAAGCAGTTGTTTTAGAGAATTGTACTGTGTCAATGATGGGAATGTCTAACAGTAAACGTGGCCATGGGGATTCGAAACAATCTAAAAATAAGAAAAGCAAAGATGTTAAAAATGTTAGCAAAAACACGGCTGGCAATGCTGAAAGAACTGACAAACCGAAACCTACGGTTGCGCATATCGTTAACCGACAATATAACCCTGACATAGAAAAACCCAAAGAATATGTGATTGCTTGCACTGTGGATTATTATGCTGACCCGTTTGTTGATAATATGGCTGGCTGGTCTGAGAAAATGCAATCTTCCAACCTTTTCCCGAGGGGAGGTAGTTTTGCCACATTCCATATGACAATGATACAGGGCTTATGTTTGGGCGGTGATCCTGAATGGCTATGGTTTCAGCCGGATCCCGAATGGGACATGAAATATATGGCATTATGTGGCCGCATTTGGGTTAAGGTGGCACCTCACATTAAGGAGGCACCACAAAGTAATAACTCAAAGTCTGAAGAGCTGGCATGGCCACCCCCGCCTGAGCACCCTATACCGGTGTATTCCCAAACCCCGAATGCACCCTCAGAGGATTTATTTCTGCCAGATGTTTTTCCCCCACCACCGATGCTAGGTGTGCAATTGCAGCCGCCCCCGTACCCCCCTAAAACACCTGTGTCTCTGTACCCAAGTTTAGACCCTACCATGTTGGCAACTTTATCATACTATGCTGCGAAAGTTACGAAACCCCCTCCCCACCACCTATCTTCTGTGCCCCGGCATGCGTGGGATCATGATGATATGTATCCCCAAACATATCAACCCACCTATGGAGAGTTAACAAATACTACAGTTTCAAAGGTGGCACTCCTCTCTGAGCCTTTGCCAGACAGACAGCTTCCCATCCTACTTGACCCGACACAGATTTCACCCCCTGTCTCCAGGGAGGTGGAAGAGAAAGACTCAGGTTCGGAATCATCTTCCCATTCCGACTCACTGCAGAAACATAAGGGCACTAAGCCTCAACACAGCACTGAAATCACTGAAATGTATCAAACTGTTAAAGAAATAGCACAGGGACTTTTACAGAAGCACAGTCGCAAATACACTCACTGCCAACAGACTCAGCAACCCCTCAGTTACTTATAGATTGTACTCCGGTAGTTCCAAGGACATCTCAGTCACCTGCAGACACTAATAATGCAAAGGTAACGGAGATCTGTAATTCTGTTGATACGCTGACCAAGGAACTTAAAGAATTGACAGAAGTACTTTCTGACTCATTGATAGTAACACTGTCACCCACCCATGATCAGATGTCCCCTCCAACGCCTTTAAATGCTGAAACTGAAACACAGGATGAGATTCCTACAGTTCTTAGAGATCCTCTTAAAGCTGCTTTAAAACTCACCAAAGAAATGAGGGAAATGGGGAATTCACCCAGACAGGGACTGCCAATATCAACTAGGACACGACAGGCAACATTGGCAAGGGAACAGGCAGACACACAGAATGAAAATCAGGCAGAGGTTGATTTAGCATTTCCTTTCATGACTTTAGGCAAGGATATTTTGATACACCCTGTAGACACCACACTAATGTAATCATGGGCTACAGGATGCCCTGACCCTTTTAAAAATCCCAGTGGTGCCATTAAATATCTAAAGAAGAGAAGTCAGGGATATCAGTTTACGGGAGGGGATATCAGATTTTGTTTGGATTATTTAACTGGCCACATAGACATTGACTGGTCTAAGGCTGACCCTTACTTAGATAAGAAATATGATGCACCCGGTGATAATGCCAAATATGATTTAGACAATGTTAGTGCTGGGTTTAATGCACCCAGGGATGGTCAGTTTGTCTGGAACGATCCCTGTACTTATTCCAGATTGTGGGAGCTGTTGCAGAAATATTTTTTTGATCAACTCCTCGGAGCAGGGACTCCTCTTCCTTAATGTCTAAAGCACTTATTCCCATGATCTGTTATTTATATTATCTGTTATTTATTGGATTACCACATGTATTACTGCTGTGAAGCGCTATGTACATTAATGGCGCTATATAAATAAAGACATACAATACAATACAATCAAGGGAGATCAAGGAAAAATGGGGTCTGATAATGACCATTAAACAAAAAGAGAATGAGTCAGTCACAGATTTTTGCCGTAGATTTAAAAATGAATGGGTAAACATGGCAGGAATGCAATTTCCTAAGGAAACAGATGATGAGATGAACATTTTGTATGTGCAATCTTTACTTAATGGCTTATGCGAGCAGCATAGGCAAATTGTCTATATGACAATGACCGGATGGCAAACAATGACACCGGAGAAAATAGTAGGGGACCTGGCCATTAAAGATGGTGCAGGAGCTTTTCCCGATCATACACTTCCACCCCACCCCCACCTGCCACTATCATGCATGCTCATGATGGCTCACTGCAGAATTATAGAGGTATTAATAATAATTACAGAGGCAAGGGAGGACAGAACAAAGGAAGGGGAAGGGGACAGCAAGGGAATAACCAATGTAAGTTAGGTGTATGTTTTAATTGTGGGAAACCAGGACACTGGAGGAATGAATGTTGGGCCCCTCAGAGTAACAACCAACAGCCATTCCCACAACAAAACCAGCAGGGTTATCAGGGTCAGGGGAATAGCCGACAAGGTCAGTGCGCTGGACAGGGCTATGGACAGCAAAGCCAGGGCAATAATCAGCAGCAGAATACCCAGAGGCAACATCAAAATCAAAATTATCAGGGACAAAATACTCCCAGCCCCAATTACAATGTTGCGTGGAACCAAGAAATGCCCTATAGCCAATAGGGATGCCGAGGACAGAAACCCTTGTCTGCCCACAAGCCTCTGTGTCTAATGGATGGTTAGATATACCACTATTGTCATTGTATGTCAACGGAAAATTAACCGACTTCTTTGTAGACACCGGCGCAACCCGTTCTTGTCTTAATAAACATTCCAACAGCGGTCCAATGAAACAAACAGACGAGTCCTCTATGGGTATTGAGGGTACACTGACCAAAAGTTACAACACACCTGTTTTGTCGATACAATTAGATCCTAGGTCCGACCAAAAATGGGATCACCCATTTCGGGTTATTCTACAATGTCCGGTAAATCTATTGGGACGTGATTTAATGGCTAAAATGAGAATTGATATAAGTATTGATGACAAGGGAGGGATTACTTTAAGTTCCCCATATCTCTCCCCCAATAATTATGATCTCTTTCTCTTTTAGCACGACACTGCAGACTAAAAGTCCGAGGGCTAAACATGCCGAAAAGATTAGTTGAACAATTACGGAAATTATAAGAATTTGGCTCTCACGGGGACATGCCATACACACGTTTGACATTTGCCAACCCCATTTCATGCACTGTTTATGATCCAGAAACAGAAACATATGATAGAAGAGCAGATACGGCTGTCTCTGCTCGAATTGAAGGTGTATGGATCACACCAACAAGAATATATATTGCATCGGATAAAGGGGCCTTTTTATGGGCTAAGGGACAACAGCTTGTGTTACAGGACAAATATTTACCTATTACAATGTATGGGATATAAAATGGAATCTTTATTCTGCTGACATATCTGCCATACCTTTATCATTACAGGACATTGACCCACGGGTATGGGCGACTTCTAACACTGACCCAGGTCTCATCTCATGCACACCATATGAGGCAAAACTAAAGCCAGGAGTAAGTCCAGTCTTCATCAAACAATACCCATTATCTGCAGAGAATGAAGCAGGGATAGAACCTATTGTAAGGGACTTACTTGCAAAGGGAGTGATAGAACCAACTGTCTCACCGTACAACACACCAGTTAACCCTGTTTCCAAACCTAACAGCTCGCAGTGGCGTTTTACGCAAGATTTGCGCGCAGTCAATGAGTTAGTGCAACCATTAGCGCCTATAGTACCAGATGTCACAGCAATCATTACAGCCATACCTGCAACAGCGACATATTTCACAGTAATAGATCTTAATTCAGCATTCTTTTCCATTCCGGTGAACCCCAACACAAGATCTTTGTTCGCTTTCACCTATAAAGGTGTTCAATTTCGCTGGTGTCGTCTCCTGCAAGGGTATTACGATTCACCAACGCTTACAGTACCGTCGTGCGTATGACTCTTGCTGACTGGTATCCGCCCGGTGGCTCTGTTTTGCTGCAGTATGTGGATGATCTACTACTCTGCAGCCAAACGGAAGAAAAATGCACTCTGGACACTCACAGTCTGATGGAGCATCGTGCTGCTATGGGTCATAAGGTCTCACCCCACAAGGTACAGATGGCGCAACAAACTGTCAAATATTTAGGCTTCATACTAAAGCCAGGACAGAGACTCCTATCACCAGAACGAGTCGAGGTAATTGCCAATCTCCCCAAACCCAAAACGAAAGCTGCTATGTTGTCTTTTCTGGGGATGATCACCTATTGCCGCCAATGGATACCGAACTGTTCCCACTGGGATAACATTCTGAGACAATTGACATTGATGCATCAACAAGACACACTACAATGGATGCCAGAGACTCTCACTGCATTCACCGAACTTAAGACTGCACTGTGTTCAAGCCCCGCTCTAGGCTTGCCGAGCTATAATCTGCCTTTTCATTTGTTTTGCAGTGAGACAGGCACCGCGGTTGTTGGCGTACTGGCGCAAGAGCACGGCTCGGGCTATAGGCCAGTGGCATTTTATTCTAAGAAACTGCAGGAGATTGTGCAGGGGTTCCCAGCATGTTTAAGACAGGTGGCTGCATGCGCTATTTTGGTAGAAACAGTACAACCTATTGTGCTGTCACATAAACTAACCTTGCATACATCACACCAGGTATTACATGTTCTCAAGAATCTCACTACGCAGCATATGACCGCACAGCATGGAACAGGGTACGAAACCATCCTCACATCTACCTCAAATCTCACTGTCATATATCACCCACCACACACTGGTCCAGCTCAAATTCTGACTAACCTGTTACTGCACAACTCTGACATAGACAATGAAGACCATGATTGCCTACAGAACATACACAACACGACGTCAGTAAGGAGCGACTTAGAAAGTACGCCCCTTAAGGAGGGAGATGTACTGTTTATAGATGGTTCATGCTCTAAGCCTGCAGATGGAGTATATCTGACAGGATTTGCAGTAGTTAGGTTACCAGACACAGTAATCTGTTCTGGAGCTTTACCGTCAGCTCAAGCGGCAGAGTTAGTAGCACTGACAGAAGTATGTAAAGCATCATCACAGAATACGGTAACCATTTACACAGACTCTCGTTATGCATACGGAGTGGTACACGATTTTGGCGTGATATGGAAAATTCGTGGTTTTGTTAGTGCCGATGGTAAGGGCATATCTCATGCCACATTGGTAGAGCAGTTACTGGATGCCATGTTGCTACCCAGTAAACTAGCAATTGTTAAATGTAAAGGACATGCTGGAGGAGAGACAGATGAGGCCAAAGGTAATGAGTTGGCTGATTTTTACGCTAAAGAGGCTGCACAATCACAGATTATGTTTCCAGCCTACAACACCACTGTTGACACACAGCTCAATATGGTAATGACATGCCATCTCCCAGACTATGATCTTAAAATTCTACAGGAGCTTGCGGAGGACAAGGATGTAGAATTATGGGAGGAAAAGGGTTTGAGCAAAGATGAAAATGGGATTTGGATCAAGGGCACAGTGATAGGTTTTCCTAAAATAGCCAGCCCTATTTTAATCTCACATTTTCACAGAATTGGGCATAAGGGAAAGAAAGCGACAGGTGATCAGATTGAGGAATTGTTCTTAGTAAGAGACATTGATCAGGTAGTTGAGACATAACTAGCCAGATGTCTAACATGCATCAGGAAGAATACGCAGGGCACACGACCCGCAAAACATGAACATCTACCGCCACCTACTGGCCCAATGGAGCAAATACAGATTGATTTTACGCAAATGCAAACAGCAGCAGGAAAGCTGAAATACCTACTGGTAATTGTAAATCATTTTAGCAAATGGGTTGAAGCATTCCCCACGACGAACTTAAGCTCAAAGACAGTTGTAAAAATACTTTGCAAAGAAATTATTCCCCGGTGGGGATACCCACTTCAAATAAATAGTGACAGAGGAACACATTTTACATCTCAGGTGACTCAAGGAGTTGCTAAGACTCTCGCTATAGATTGGAAGTTTCACATACCATACCACCCACAGTCTTCAGGTCAGGTAGAAAGGACCAATCGCACCATCAAGGATAAACAGCGTAAGGAAACAAATGGTACCTTTTCAAGGTTCAAGGTGGCCGAATGTCCTTCCCGCAGTCCTTGCAGAAATCAGAGTGACCCCAAATAGTACTACCAAATTGTCACCATTTGAAATTTTAACTCCCTGGGCTCATGGTACGTATTGCCCGAAAGAAGTTGGAGACCTTGAACAAATTCAGGAGAATTATGTTTATCACTTGATACAGAAATTGAATGGCATCTTCTCTTCCGCTCCCTTAAGATAAGCCGACACATCCTTTCCAGACCGGAGACAAGGTGGTGGTCAAGCGTCTTCCTGCCAAAGGAGGGACAACGTGTCCTCCTTATGGAATTCCAACCACGATCTTAGCAGTAATCCTTACAGCCGTGCTGACTGAAGAATCATCAACATGGATACACGCGTCTCGTATCAAATGCATGAAGGAGTAGAGACATGATTTCAAAGAAATCGGCTCACCTGTATACACCTTATTGCAATATTTAGCATATTTACATTATTAGTATGGGTTTTGTACGACATATATGAGAAAGAAATAGCTAAGACTCATACTAGCATCTCTGTTATCGACACTCCCCACAGTTCACCAGAAAGCTCTTTTTTCTCTGGGGAAGGTGAAATCTCTTCCCTCCTTTCCAGAGAACAAGATGAAAGCGATACCCATGTACCACAGGTCCAGTCTAATTTCTCCAATCTGCCAGAAAAACATTACACACGCTCCAAACGCATGGCTTCATTTCTGACAGAAGTCAAAACTAATATCTGGAAACATTTGGCTGTTGAGGTACTGAATATGTCATATTTCTGTTTATCCAATATGACCAGCACAACAGATATAATCACAAGCTGTTTCATAGCAGTACCCACACCAGTAGAGATCTTGTTAAAAGTGTTTAGCACAGGCAATAATTATAGTTTGGCAGAAGATCATGATGTGCGGCAGCATTTCACTGTATATGAATACTGTCGTGACTGCCCCCAGTGTATTGGTGAAAATTGGGCTAATATGACACACAATATGACCCAGAATATCACACAGGGTGATGTATGTTATCAAATGACATGTAATCCTGAAAAAATAGGCAAATGTTATCAAGTACAATTGACACCCTCAGTATCCACCAATATGACCCAAATATTGTGTAATCGAACCGATGATAAATGCTTTAACGTCAATAATACTATGAGCTGTAATCACACAATAAGCACACCAAGCCATATATATTCTGTTAAACTTCCGTGGGATGGTTGTTTTCTGTGGTAATACTACATACACATATATACCAGGAAACATCTCCGGGGGACCATGTACTCTCACCAGGTTAGGGATAATGATGTTCTCTGTAGAACCTGGCCCACATCAAACCCAAGTTAAGCGATCCACTATTTCAGTCACTGAAGATTGCAATCCACATGTGCTTTTATTATCGGATGCTAATTTTATAAGTCTAGCAGTCTCCCTTGTCGGAGTACCTGGATTGGCTTTGTATTCAGCAAAAACAATAAAGAAGCTAGCATGTGCTGCAGCAAAGGGGTTAAATCATACCTCCCAGGCCCTAGAAGAATTAATGATAGATTTGCAAGGTACACGCAAAGCAATTTTAGAAACTCATGCAGCAATTGATTATCTTTTGTTAAACATGAGCATGGATGTCAGGATTTTGAGGGAATGTGCTGTTTTAATCGTTCTGATCATTCAAAGTCTGTGCAGAATCATACTGTATGTCGAATATCAGAAGTCTTGTTGCAGGCATTACTGAGAGAGTCAATGGGGTTGACTGGACTTTTTGGTTAGGCGCATGGATTGGAGAATTGGGAAAGAAAATTATTATGGGACTAATACTTATTGTTTGCATGTTTGTAATATTAGTTGTTATTATTTTATGCTGCAAATTAATGTGTTCATCACTATGTAAGATGATTATGCCTTCTGTTAAGTCAGTTAGTCACACGTATGCTTCACTGAACATTAATGCCCCTATGCCCGGTCCCGCAACTGTAACATACAATTCTAGAACTACAACCACCAGTGTCCCGATACCTTTAATGGATTATGAAAATGCTTAAATCCAGTATGAGACCCCTGCATCCTAGGGATTGTCATTTTATGACAAAAGGAGGGACACTGATAATGTGTAAATCAGTGGGGGACTCCATTTTGTCTGCTATATAGCCATTCTATACTAACACTGCCATTATGCTTTTTAGTCTGATGTTAACTGACCTTTTACCCCCTTAATGTTGACTGAACTTCTGAACTATATGTTCAGACATGGTTTCAGAATGAAGAAACAGGAAGTTTTAACAAAGGAGGCATAGCTGAAATGTATGTACGGTCTCAGTACTTCAAGCAAGAATTACGATGTGCCCCTGTGCCCCTGTGCCCCAGACTCAGACTGGGCAAAACCATGAGATTCTAAACTGTAACTTTCCATCTGTCACTTGAAGATAAGCATAGAATAAGGGAAGTAAACTTTGCACGCAAGTATACACATTCGCTCGCCTATAAAACCTGACTGTAACCATTAATAAACAGGAGAGGTTTTTGACAACGCTCACTGGTGTCCGACAAAATCACTTCTCCTCCGATCTGCTCGTCTTTTTCCTGTCCAGCGCCCTAAGAGTGGGAATAAAGGCCTCCCGGGGGGTGATAAAATCTATCCGAAGTACGTTTGAAGATTCCTACGTATATGGAGTAGAGAATAAATTTACATTTGGTGTCAGAAAGCGGGGATAAAGGCGTCACGGTTGGGTAAGTACAAGATATTATTTATCTGTATATTATCCTCCTGGTGTCCCTTATCCAGAACCCTATAATACATACCTCCGTACTGGAAGATATAAAATATATGGTTTAAATATATATAAATGAGTGAGGGACTCATTTGAGCCAGGTTTACAGCCCTTGCTGAGTTAAATATAGAGCCAGGGTTACAGTCCCTGCTGAAATAAAGGAATAAGAGATATATGTGTATATCTGGAAATACTCTTACGGCGGCTGTGGAAAAGTGAAGACAAATTGTTTTCTTCTCTTTTTTGGGGGGGAATTGATGTGTATGTGCATGTGTTTAGATATATAATACATATCTATAGAAGTGCATAAGGACGCTGTTTGCCCATATTTTACAGTGCTGTGCTTTCTTGCATATATATATAAGAAAAAGTGAGGGGTACAGTGGTTTGTACACCAAAAGAAATTCACACAAATGCACACTACCCAAAATTTAAAATTTAACCTTTAATAGTTAGTACTTAAAACATATATTACCAATTTGAAAATGTTATAACGTTTAAAAATAAATTAAATCAAATAACTAGTGCAAATAGTCTCTAATGTTTAAATGTTCCAGTATATTGTTGAAACTGGAAAATAAGAGACTGCTAGAGTGCACACAGCCGGAGTGAGCAAACCAAGCCCACTACTTCATTGATGAGCCTAATAGATAATACACACCATGAGGGCTAATAACATGGACTCCTGATCAGGACTTAGACTAATGCAGCAAGTCCCGCCTGGCCACTGCCCTAATTTTTATATATATGGCTAATCTAATGAAGGGCTGACTGATACTGTATTAAAACAACCCCATGAAGGGGACTGACATCATCAACACGCGTCCAACGCACGTTTCCCTCCTACTACGGATCTTCCTCAGGGACAAAATTTGCATGGGGGCTAGATTGGACGCTATTTAAAGCATATGGTCACCATGGTAACTTAAACCGTGTCCCACTACTGCGCGTGCGCAAAGGAGCGCAAGCGCAACTACTGAAAATAAATATTTGACAAAACTTCAACATTAATTCACATGATGCTACAGTCAAAGGCTCTAAAGATGTTACATAAACTTGCCAGGGCTCTTAAAAGTCAGGGATATACTTCCCTTAGCTGTCGTATGTCTCAAACGATTTCTGCGCATGCGCGTATTACCGTACTTCCCCTGAGACTATCAGGGGACACTTGCGCATTATCGGTAGCTAAATAAAGCTAGTGCGCATGCGTGGCCACTTAGACAAAATCGCACTGGCGCTGGATAGATCCAATGCGCATGCGTTGCCACTTAGACAAATTCATATGGGCACAGAGTGGAGATAGTGCGCATGCGTGACCACTTAGAAACATTCGCTTTGATACTATTTTGCCATACTTCCCCTGAAAACTGTCAGGGGACACTTGCGCAATATCGGCAGTTAGATAAAGCCAGTGTGCAGGCGTGGCCACTCAGACAGAATCGCACCGTCACTAGATAGAGCCAATGCGCATGCGTTGCCACTTAGAAAAGTTCATATGGACACAAGATGGAGATAGTGCGCATGCGTGACCACTTAGAAACATTCACACTGACACTGATATAGCTTTGATCGTTTTACAAGGGTTTCGTTCGCTACCACGAAGTGCATGTGTGGATATCCTCAGTTTCAATCATATAGGGAGTAGAGACAACCTTGGCAAGCCAGAGTAAGAAGCCAGATATGTACAGTAGTTTGCCCTAATTTAAGTGCAGAGACATCATTAAATACAGTAATAATTAAATAATAAAATAAAATAAATTAAACTGAAACACACTCATTTTGAAAATTCAGATTTAATGAATTATATATGTGATTCCATAACACATTTATTATGAACCCAAGATAAGAGATAAACTGGGTTCATCAATAGGTAATATAGTCACTGATTTGAGTGAATAAATATACATTAATCATTTTAATTAGTACAAAACCATGGTCGGCTAGCATGACATGGCGGGAGGATAGTTCAGAGATACATAATGTAGATAGTCTGTACATACAGTAAGATAGCACACTCATAGGTACGGGGAAGATCTGAATGTCCATGGCAGTAAGTGGGGAGTAACACGTACCAGACGTATACCGATGGTCAAATAAAAGGGGTGAAGGTAAAACCTTCATTAAGGCCATAAGGACTCCTTGTCCTTAATTTGTAGATCCATTCAGCTTCTATTCTCAAGAGCATCTGATCTAAATTTCCCCCTCGTGCTGGGCACTTAAGCTGGTAGATACCCATGAATCTTAAACTATCTGCATCTCCGTCATGGAATTGAGTAACGTGTCTCGCCACTGGCGTTTCGGCCGAGTGTTTCACGGAATTTATGTGCTCGAGAATACGCCTACGTAGCTGCCGCGTTGTCTTGCCAACGTACCTCTTCCCACATTTGCATGTGAGAAGGTATATAACATTAGTAGTGCGACAATTAATAAAACTGTCTATGTTGTATTGCTGTGTACAGTCATTATTCTCAAAGGACTTGGCTAGAGTTACATATTTGCAGGCCTTACAACCCTGACATCTGTACATCCCTTTGATAGGGCTAAGCCATGTTTCCACTTTGGCACGCTGGTGGTGACTATGCACCAATCTATCACGTAGATTTTGCGATCTCCTGCTGGTGATTGTCAGTCTCTGACCAATCACCTTCACCAAATCAACATCTGATGAAAGCAAGTGCCAGTGGCGGGCAACGATTCTTTTAATAGCCCACTACCGTTTATTGTATGTGCCGATGCATCTAATGATGTTATCTTTTTTCTTAGGTGTATTGGAGGATAGGAGAGAGTCTCTATCACTATGAAGTGCTCTATGATAGGCCCTATTCAATGTCTTTGTTTTATACCCACGACTCAAGAATCGTTCTCGTAATTCCTTAGATTGAGTAATGAATTGCTGAATTGTAGAGCAATTCCTGCGTAGGCGGAGATACTGCCCAGTGGGGATGCCGGAAATGAGATTTGGCGGATGTTGACTTTGTGCCAATAACAAACTATTAGTAGCTGTACTCTTCCTGTACACTTTAGTTTGAATATTGCGCTCTCCATCCACATAAATATTCAGGTCCAGGAAGGTAATTGATGTCATGCTAAAAACAGTTGTTAATCTCAGGTTCAGTGTGTTATTGTTCAGATGTTCCACGAACCGAAGTAAGAAATTTTGTGGGCCATCCCATAATAATAGGATATCATCTATGTATCTGATCCATAATAAGATATGGTCAGTATACACAGATGACTCCTCATTAAACACATTGAAGAATTCCCACCAGCCCAGGTACAGATTAGCGTATGTGGGAGCGCATGCTGTTCCCATTGCTGTACCCTGGGTCTGGTGGTAATATATCCCGTCGAATACAAAATAATTGTGGGTAAGGACGAAAGATAACAAGTCCAAAACAAAGTCATTGTGTTTATTAAATCTGCAGTCCCTTGATCTGAGAAAGTGATTCACAGCTCCCAGGCCATTCTCGTGAATGATTGAAGTGTATAAAGATTCGACATCTAAACTCACGAGAATGGTCTCTGGGGAGATATTGATACCATTCAGTTTTTTGAGAGTGTCCTTAGTATCTTGCACATATGACGGAAGACTGATCACGAAATCCCTTAGGACTTTGTCCAGATAAATACTGCTCCCCTCAGATAAACAGTTGTTGCCCGAGACAATAGGACGTCCCGGGGGGGATTGTAGTCTTTTATGTACCTTGGGCAAGGTGTAAAATGTTGCCACTGTTGGTGATTTAGGGTACATAAAGTCATATTCTTGTCTGCTTATCATATCTCGGTCAAGTGCTGCCTGCAGAATGATCTGTAGCATTATGCGAATTAATGTTGAAGTTTTGTCAAATATGTATTTTCAGTAGTTGCGCTTGCGCTCCTTTGCGCACGCGCAGTAGTGGGACACGGTTTACGTTACCATGGTGACCATATGCTTTAAATAGCGTCCGATCTAGCCCCCATGCAAATTTTGTCCCTGAAGAAGCTCCGTAGTAGGAGGGAAACGCGCGTTGGATGCGTGTTGATGATGTCAGTCCCCTTCATGGGGTTGTTTTAATACAGTATCTGTCAGCCGTTCATTAGATTAGCCATATATATAAAAATTAGGGCAGTGGCCAGGCGGGACTTGCTGCATTAGTCTAAGTCCTGATCAGGAGTCCATGTTATTAGCCCTCATGGTGTGTATTATCTATTAGGCTCATCAATGAAGTAGTGGGCTTGGTTTGCTCACTCCGGCTGTGTGCACTCTAGCAGTCTCTTATTTTCCAGTTTCAACAATATACTGGAACATTTAAACATTAGAGACTATTTGCACTAGTTATTTGATTTAATTTATTTTTAAACGTTATCACATTTTCAAATTGGTAATATATGTTTTAAGTACTAACTATTGAAGGTTAAATTTTATATTTTGGGCAGTGTGCATTTGAGTGAATTTCTTTTGGTGTACAAACCACTGTACCCCTCACTTTTTCTGATTCACTTCAGTTCACAGTTGCACCTACCTTTCATTATCAGTTGAATTTATTACTATTACAAATTTTCTACACATTTAGTATGGTTTAGTTGATTACTCCCTTACTCCCCCTTTTTCTGTATTTATATATAAGATATTTCAGTTAAGCAGTTGTTTTAGAGAATTATACTGTGTCAATGATGGGAATGTCTAACAGTAAACGTGGCCATGGGGATTCAAAACAATCTAAAAATAAGAAAAGCAAAGATGTTTAAAATGTTAGCAAAAACACGGCTGGCAATGCTGAAAGTACTGACAAACCGAAACCTACGGTTACGCTTATCGTTAACCGACAATATAACCCTGACATAGAAACATCCAAAGAATATGTGATTGCTTGCACTGCGGATTATTATGCTGACCCTTTTGTTGATAATATGGCTGGCTGGTGTGAGAAAATTCCCGAGGGAAAGTAGTTTTGCCCCATTCCATATGACAATGATACGGGGCTTATGTTTGGGCGGTGATCCTGAATGGCTATGGTTTCAGCCGGATCCCGAGTGGGACATGAAATATATGGCATTATGTGGCCGCATTTGGGTTAAGGTGGGACCTCACATTAAGGAGGCACCACAAAGTAATAACTCAAAGTCTGAAGAGCTGGTATGGCCACCCCCGCCTGAGCACCCTGTACCGGTGTATTCCCAAACCCCGAATGCACCCCCAGAGGATTTATTTCTGCCAGATGTTTTTCCCCCACCACCGATGCTAGGTGTGCAATTGCAGCCGCCCCCGTACAACCCTAAAATACCTGTGTCTCTGTACCCAAGTTTAGACCCTACCATGTTGGCAACTTTATCATACTATGCTGCGAAAGTTACGAAACCCCCTCCCCACCACCTATCTCCTGTACCCCGGCATGCGTGGGATCATGATGATCTATATCCCAAAACATATCAACCCACCTATGGAGAGTTAACAAATACTACAGTTTCAGAGATGGCACTCCTCTCTGAGCTTTTGCCAGATGGACAGCTTCCCACCCTACTTGACCTGACACAGATTTCACCCCCTGTCTCCAGGGAGGTTGAAGAGAAAGACTCAGGTTTGGAATCATATTCCCATTCCGACACACTGCAGAAACATAAGGGCACTAAGCCTCAACACAGCACTGAAATCACTGAAATGTATCAAACTGTTAAAGAAATAGCACAGGGACTTAAAACTTTTACAGAAGCACAGTCACAAATAAACTCACTGTGCAAAACAGAAAGTGAATCCCTGCTCAATAATCCTTAGCAGCACGCTCCTAGAGGGCAACACTACTATGGTGTAATTGAATATATTTAGCCAATTACCTGCAACTGCTTATTGAGCAGTTTGTGGCAGGCCAGCCCCTCCTCTTCTATGTATAGTATCTCCTAGCAAGGAACCCTTATTTCACTTCACTTACATGTGAGTATCAGTACTGGTATATACCAGTTTTTAATTGCACTAGGTTATATAAGCATATGCTTTGAAAATTTAACTCCTTTTGGGCTTATTTCACATAACACTAGTATGCATTTAGCGTAGGGACCTGCTAATGAGACTTACCTTGACGTGGTTAGCAGGCTTGGCATTATTTGATCAAAGGATGTATACCAATAGTCTCCTTTTTTGTTATAGGTATTTACACCATACATATATTTATATTCCCCATTGATTGCTATCCCAAAGGGAGAAGCGCAGGGATTCACTTTCTGTTTTGCACATTTGTATGGCCATTTCCTTCACTAGCTGCATGCTCTTTACATGGAGAAGCGCAGTGATTATATATTTGTTTTACAAATACACTCACTGCCAACAGACTCAGCAACCCCTCAGTTACTTATAGATTTTACTCCGGCAGTTCCGGAGAAATCTCAGTCACCTGCAGACACTAATAATGCAAAGGTAACGGAGATCTGTAATTCTGTTGATACGCTGACCAAGGAACTTAAAGAATTTACAGAAGTACTTTCTGACTCATTGATAGTAACACTGTCCCCCACCCATGATCAGCCGTCCCCTCCAACGCTGTAAATGCTAATACTGAAACACAGGATGAGATTCCTATAGTCCTTAGAGATCCTCTTAAAGCTGCTTTAAAACTCACCAAAGAAATGAGGGAAATGGGGAATTCACCCAGACAGGGACTGCCAATATCAACTAGGACACGACAGGCAACATTGGCAAGGGAACAGGCAGACACAGAATGAAAATCAGGCAGAGGTTGATTTAGCATTTCCTTTCATGACTTTAGGCAAGGATATTTTGATACACCCTGTAGACACCACACTAATGTAATCATGGGCTACAGGATGCCCTGACCCTTTTAAAAATCCCAGTGGTGCCATTAAATATCTAAAGAAGAGAAGTCAGGGATATCAGTTTACGGGAGGGGATATCAGATTTTGTTTGGATTGTTTAACTGGCCACATAGACATTGACTGGTCTAAGGCTGACCCTTACTTAGATAAGAAATATGATGCACCAGGTGATAGTGCCAAATATGATTTAGACAATGTTAGTGCTGGGTTTAATGCACCCAGGGATGGTCAGTTTGTCTGGAACGATCCCCGTACTGTTTCCAGATTGTGGGAGCTGTTGCAGAAATATTTTTTTGATCAAGGCAGATCAAGGAAAAATGTGGGTCTCATAATGACCATTAAACAAAAAGAGAATGAGTCAGTCACAGATTTTTGCCGTAGATTTAAAAATGAATGGGTAAACACGGCAGGAATGCAATTTCCTAAGGAAACAGATTATGAGATGAACATTTTGTATGTGCAATCTTTACTTAATGGCTTATGCGAGCAGCATAGGCAAATTGTCTATATGACAGTGACCGGATGGCAAACAATGACACCGGAGAAAATAGTAGGGGACCTGGCCATTAAAGATGGTGCAGGAGCTTTTCCCGATCATACACTTCCACCCCACCCCCACCTGCCACTATCATGCATGCTCATGATGGCTCACTGCAGAATTATAGAGGTATTAATAATAATTACAGAGGCAAGGGAGGACAGAACAAAGGAAGGGGAAGGGGACAGCAAGGGAATAACCAACGTAAGTTAGGTGTATGTTTTAATTGTGGGAAACCAGGACACTGGAGGAATGAATGTTGGGCCCCTCAGAGTAACAACCAACAGCCATTCCCACAACAAAAACAGCAGGGTTATCAGTGTCAGGGGAATAGCCGACAAGGTCAGTGCGCTGGACAGGGCTATGGACAGCAAAGCCAGGGCAATAATCAGCAGCAGAATACCCAGAGGCAACATCAAAATCAAAATTATCAGGGACAAAATACTCCCAGCCCCAATTACAATGTTGCGTGGAACCAAGAAATGCCCTATAGCCAATAGGGATGCCCGAGGACAGAAACCCTCGTCTGCCCACAAGCCTCTGTGTCTAATGGATGGTTAGATATACTACTATTATCATTGTTTGTCAACAGAAAATTAACCGACTTCTTTGTAGACACCGGCGCAACCCATTCTTGTCTTACTAAACATTCCTACAGAGTTCCAATGAAACAAACAGACGAGTCCTCTGTGGGTATTGAGGGTACACTGACCAAAAGTTACAAAACACCTGTTTTCTAGGTACAATTAGATCCTAGGTCCGACCAAATACCTATTGACAATGTATGGGATATAGAATGGAATCTTTATTCTGCTGACATATCTGCTATACCTTTATCATTACAGGACATTGACCCACGGGTATGGGCGACTTCTAACACTGACCCAGGTCTCATCTCATGCACACCATATGAGGCCAAACTAAAGCCAGGAGTAAGTCCGGTCTTCATCAAACAATACCCATTATCTGCAGAGAAGGAAGCAGGGATATAACCTATTATAAGGGACTTACTTGCAAAGGGAGTGATAGAACCAACTGTCTCACCGTATAACACACCAGTTAACCCTGTCTCCAAACCTAACAGCTCGCAGTGGCGTTTTACGCAAGATTTGCGCGCAGTCAATGAGTTAGTGCAACCATTAGCACCTATAGTACCAGATGTCACAGCAATCATTACAGCCATACCTGCAACAGCGATATATTTCACAGTAATATATCTTAATTCAGCATTCTTTTCCATTCCGGTGAACCCCAACACAAGATCTTTGTTCACTTTCACCTATAAAGGTGATCAATTTCGCTGGTGTCGTATCCAGCAAGGGTATTGCGATTCACCAACGGCTTACAGTACCGTTGTGCGTATGACTCTTGCTGACTGGTATCCGCCCGGTGGCTCTGTTTTGCTGCAGTATGTGGATGATCTACTACTCTGCAGCCAAACAGAAGAAAAATGCACTCTGGACACTCACAGTCTGATGGAGCATCGTGCTGCTATGGGTCATAAGGTCTCACCCCACAAGGTACAGATGGTGCAACAAACTGTCAAATATTTAGGCTTCATACTACAGGCAGGACAGAGACTCCTATCACTAGAATGAGTCGAGGTAATTGGATACTGATAATGTGTATATCAGGGGGGACTCCATTTTTCCTGCCGTATAACCATTTTATACTAACACTGCCATTATGCTTTTAGTCTGATGTTAACTAACCTTTTTACCCACTTAATGCTGGCTGCACTTATGAACTATGTATGTTCAGACATAGTTCCGGAATGAAGTAACAGGAAGTGTTGGCCAAGAAGGCATAAACTGAAATTTTTGTACGGTCTCAGCAATTCAAGCATGAATTATGATCTGTGCCCCTGTGCCCCAGACTGGGCAAACTATGAGTTCCCAAAATGTAACTTTCCATCTGTCACTTTAGAGATAAGCATAGAATAAGGGAAGTAAGCTTGGCACGTATAGACTTTCGCTCGCTCGCCTTTAAAACCTGACTATAACCGTTTAATAAACAGGAGAGGTTTTTGACAACGCTCATTGGTGTCCGACTCAATTACTTCTCCTCCGAGCTGCTCGTCTCCTTTTCCAGCGCCCTAACAGTGGGGAAAAGGCCTCCCGGGGGGTGAGAAATCTATCTGAGTACTGGAGAACATTCCTACGTATATGGAGTAGAGAATAATTATTAACAGATACCGAACTGTTCCCACTGGGATAACATTCTGAGACAATTGACATTGATGCATCAACCAGACACACTACAATGGATGCCAGAGACTCTCACTGCATTCACCGAACGTAAGACTGCATTGTGTTCAAGCCCCGCTCTAGGCTTGCCGAACTATAATCTGCCTTTTCATTTGTTTTGCAGTGAGACAGGCACCGCGGTTGTTGGTGTACTGGCGCAAGAGCACGGCTCGGGCTATAGGCCAGTGGCATTTTATTCTAAGAAACTGCAGGAGATTGTGCAGGGGTTCCCGGCATGTTTAAGACAGGTGGCTTCATGCGCTATTTTGGTAGAAACAGTACAACCTATTGTGCTGTCACACAAACTAAACTTGCATACCTCATACCAGGTACTACATGTTCTCAAGAATCTCACTACGCAGCATATGACCGCACAGCGTAGAACAGGGTACGAAACCATCCTCACATCTACCTCAAATCTCACTGTCATATATCACCCACCACACACTGGTCCAGCTCAAATTCTGACTAACCTGTTACTGCACAACTCTGACATAGACAATGAAGACCATGATTGCCTACAGAACATACACAACACGACGTCAGTAAGGAGCGACTTAGAAAGTACGCCCCTTAAGGAGGGAGATGTACTGTTTGTAGATGGTTCATGCTCTAAACCTGCAGATGGAGTATATCTGACAGGATTAGCAGTAGTTAGGTTACCAGACACAGTAATCTGTTCTGGAGCGTTATCGTTTGTTTCAGCTCAAGCGGCAGAGTTAGTAGCACTGACAGAAGTATGTAAAGCATCATCACAGAATACGGTAACCATTTACACAGACTCTCGTTATGCATACGGAGTGGTACACGATTTTGGCGTGATATGGAAAATTTGTGGTTTTGTTAGTGCCGATGGTAAGGGCATATCTCATGCCACATTGGTAGAGCAGTTACTGGATGCCATGTTGCTACCCAGTAAACTAGCAATTCTTAAATGTAAAGGACATGCTGGAGGAGAGACAGATGAGGCCAAAGGTAATGAGTTGGCTGATTTTTATGCTAAAGAGGCTGCACAATCACAGATTATGTTTCCAGCCTACAACACCACTGTTGACACACAGCTTAATATGGTAATGACATGCCATCTCCCAGACTATGATCTTAAAATGCTGCAGGAGCTTGTGGGGGACAAGGATGTAGAATTATGGGAGGAAAAGGGTTTGAGCAAAGATGAAAATGGGATTTGGATCAAGGGCACAGTGATAGGTTTTCCTAAAATAGCCAGCCCTATTTTAATCTCACATTTTCACGGAATTGGGCATAGGGAAAGAAAGCGACAGGTGATCAGATTGAGGAATTGTTCTTAGTAAGAGACATTGATCAGGTAGTTGAGACACAACTAGCCAGATGTCTAACATGCATCAGGAAGAATACGCAGGGCACACGACCCGCAAAACATGAACATCTACCGCCACCTACTGGCCCAATGGAGCAAATACAGATTGATTTTATGCAAATGCAAACAGCAGCAGGAAAGCTGAAATACCTACTGGTAATGGTAGATCAATTTAGCAAATGGGTTGAAGCATTCCCCACGACGAACGAAAGCTCAAAGACAGTTGTAAAAATACTTTGCAAAGAAATTATTCCCCGGTGGGGATGCCCACTTCAAATAAAATAAATAGTGACAGAGGAACACATTTTACATCTCAGGTGACTCAAGGAGTTGCTAAGACTCTCGCTATAGATTGGAAGTTTCACATACCATACCACCCACAGTCTTCAGGTCAGATAGAAAGGACCAATCGCACCATCAAGGATAAACTGCGTAAAGGAACAAATGGTACCTTTTCAAGGTGGCTGGATGTCCTTCCCGCAGTCCTCTCAGAAATCAGAGTGACCCCAAATAGTACTACCAAATTGTCACCATTTGAAATTGTAATGGGGCGGCCATTTCCAACTCCCTGGGCTCATGGTACGTATTGCCCTAAGGAAGTTGGAGACCTAGAACAAATTCAGGAGAATTATGTTTATCACTTGATACAGAAATTGAATGGCATCTATGGTGATGTTTCTTCTTCTCTTCCGCTCCCTTCAGATAAGCCGACACATCCTTTCCAGACCGGAGACAAGGTGGTGGTCAAGCGTCTTCCTGCCAAAGGAGGGACGACGTGTCCTCCCTATGGACTTCCAACCACGATCTTAGCAGTAATCCGTACAGCTGTGCTGACTAAACAATCATCAACATGGATACACGCGTCTCGTATCAAATCCACGAAGGAGTAGAGACATGATTTCAAAGAAATCGGCTCACCTGTATACACCTTATTGCAATATTTAGCATATTTACATTATTAGTTTGGGTTTTTGTACGACATATATGAGAAAGAAATAGCTAAGACTCATACTAGCATCTCTGTTATCGACACTCCCCACAGTTCACCAGAAAGCTCTTTTTTCTCTGGGGAAGGTGAAATCTCTTCCCTCCTTTCCAGAGAACAAGATGAAAGCGATACCCATGTACCACAGGTCCAGTCTAATTTCTCCAATCTGCCAGAAAAACATTACACACGCTCCAAATGCATGGCTTCATTTCTGACAGAAGTCAAAACTAATATCTGGAAACATTTGGCTGTTGAGGTACTGAATATGTCATATTTCTGTTTATCCAATATGACCAGCACAACAGATATAATCACAAGCTGTTTCATAGCAGTACCCACACCAGTAGAGATCTTGTTAAAAGTGTTTAGCACAGGCAATAATTATAGTTTGGCAGAAGATCATGATGTGCGGCAGCATTTCTCTGTATATGAATACTGTCGTGACTGCCCCCAGTGTATTGGTGAAAATTGGGCTAATATGACACACAATATGACCCAGAATATCACACAGGGTGATGTATGTTATCAAATGACATGTAATCCTGAAAAAATAGGCAAATGTTATCAAGTACAATTGACACCCTCAGTATCCACCAATATGACCCAAATATTGTGTAATCGAACCGATGATAAATGCTTTAACGTCAATAATACTATGAGCTGTAATCACACAATAAGCACACCAAGCCATATATATTCTGTTAAACTTCCGTGGGATGGTTGTTTTCTGTGGTAATACTACATACACATATATACCAGGAAACATCTCCGGGGGACCATGTACTCTCACCAGGTTAGGGATAATGATGTTCTCTGTAGAACCTGGCCCACATCAAACCCAAGTTAAGCGATCCACTATTTCAGTCACTGAAGATTGCAATCCACATGTGCTTTTATTATCGGATGCTAATTTTATAAGTCTAGCAGTCTCCCTTGTCGGAGTACCTGGATTGGCTTTGTATTCAGCAAAAACAATAAAGAAGCTAGCATGTGCTGTAGCAAAGGGGTTAAATCATACCTCCCAGGCCCTAGAAGAATTAATGATAGATTTGCAAGGCACACGCAAAGCAATTTTAGAAAATCGTGCAGCAATTAATTATCTTTTGCTTAAACATGAGCATGGATGTCAGGATTTTGAGGGAATGTGCTGTTTTAATCTTTCTGATCATTCAAAGTCTGTGCAGAATCATATGTCGAATATCAGAAGTCTTGTTGCAGGCATTACTGAGAGAGTCAATGAGTTTGTCTGCTATATAGCCATTCTATACTAACACTGCCATTATGCTTTTTAGTCTGATGTTAACTGACCTTTTACCCCCTTAATGTTGACTGAACTTCTGAACTATATGTTCAGACATGGTTTCAGAATGAAGAAACAGGAAGTTTTAACAAAGGAGGCATAGCTGAAATTTATGTACGGTCTCAACACTTCAAGCAAGAATTACGATGTGCCCCTGTGCCCCAGACTCAGTCTGGGCAAAACCATGAGTTTCTAAACTGTAACTTTCCATCTGTCACTTGAAGATAAGCATAGAATAAGGGAATTAAACTTTGCACATATACTGTACACCTTCGCTCGCTAGCCTATAAAACCTGACTGTAACCATTAATAAACAGGAGAGGTTTTTGACAACGCTCACTGGTGTCCGACTTAATCACTTCTCCTCCGAGCTGCTCATCTTTTTCCTGTCCAGCGCCCTATGAGTGGGAATAAAGGCCTCCCAGGGGGTGATAAAATCTATCCGATGTACGGGAGAAGATTCCTACGTATATGGAGTAGAGAATAAATGTACAGCTTGGCCGATGTTAAATGATTCTGAATACCATACATCCAAGCACAATCTTTATGCACTTTCCTTAACCAGTCTTAACATACAGTAGCAATCACCTGTTTTTATCAGCCAAAACGAGAGGCAATTCTCAATGTATTACTTGATTAAGAATGCTCGATGGCTTTCTTTTTTTTCTCATTGTTATTTTTATTGATTTTCCAACAATGCTGGTAAACATGACAGATTTCAAAACATCTTTACAGTTTTCCATGTTTAAATTATACTTGTACTGTATTGTATGTCTTTCTTGTACCATTGATGTACATAACGCTTCACAGGAGTAATTCACATGGTATTCATATAAATAACACATAATATAAATAACAGGTCATGGGAATAAGTGCTTCAGAAATAAACGTAACATTTAGGAAGAGGAGTCCCTGCTCCGAGGAGCTTACAATCTAAATGGTATGTAGGAGGAACGTACAGAGACAGTAGGAGGGCATTTTGGTAAGTGCTTCTGCAGGGAGCCAAGCTTTATGTATCGTATGTCTATTAATATCTACAGTGCTACTCATATGCTTCATTAAGCAAGTGTGTCTTAAGGTGGGCCTTAAAGGTGGATAGAGAGGGGGCTAGTCTGGTATTGAGGGTAAGGGCATTCCAGATATGTGGGGCAGTCAGTGAGAAAAGTTTAAGGCAAGAGAGGGCTTTAAATACAAAGGGGGAAGAGAGAAGACATCCTTGAGCAGAACGCAAGAGTCGGGATGGTGCATAGCGAGAAATTAGGGCTGAGATGTAAGGAGGGGCAGAAGAGTGTAAAGCTTTAAAATTAAGGAGAATTGCATGTGTAATACGGGATTTGATAGGAAACCAGGAGAGCGATTTCAGCAGGGGAGACGCTGAGACAGATTTAGAAAAGAGTAGACTGATTCTGGCCGCAGCGTTGAGGATAGATTGTAGTAGAAAAAGTTGAGAGGCAGGAAGGAAGGTGTCAGGTAGTGCTCACCACAAACGAGGCAGGACCACGGTGCTGAGGTGGGAAAGGATATAACGCCACCCACAGCCACGAGGGCACGTCTTGAGAGTAGAATGGTCTGGATGTCCGGGCCGGGGCAGGAGAGGTACGGATAGTAGTGGGTACTGGTAGCCAAGTCCGGGGTTAGAGAGAGAGACATAATCGTTTTACAGTATGCCAAGTTCGGGATGCCAGAGATGCGGAGAGTTGAAGAGGAAGCCGGTTCGGTACACGAGGGAGACTGCAAGACAAGACTAGACAGGATTAGGGAGACAGAGAGTGATGAGAACAACTGGTTCTATGCTCAGCCGACGAGTTAGTGACACCCCAGGGTATATATAGGTGAGAGGGTCCAATGGCAGGGTAGAAAGGTGGGGGTGTGTGGATTGGCCAGGCTGCGACAGGGATAGGTCCAGAAGGGCTCCGGGGGGAGGAGCTATAGAGCCCAATAGTAAGGCTGCATTTGATTGCAGCAATAGTTGTGGGTATTGTGCCTTTAAGAGGCTGTGCGCCTCCATGTGGCTGCGCCTCTGGGTGGCTGCGCTTGCGGGCGCAACACCGGGCATGCCCGCTGGACCGGCACTAGAAGACGAACACCGGCGTGCGCGCACGCACCCAAGTGGGGCGACAATTGGCGTCCTGGAGGGAGGCTGCTTGCATGGCGCAGGAGGACCTGGCGGAGCTGCAGGTGAGTGGGCAGCACGCCGAGGGCGGTGTGACTCCCAGGTTGTTACAGTACCCCCCCCCTTCAGGGGGCATCCATGGCACGGTTTGGAGGGATTCCTACGATGGAATGCTTGGACGAGTCGAGGGGCGTGAAGATCTCGGTGGGGAACCCATGAGCGTTCCTCAGGTCCGAACCCCCTCCAATGGACCAGGTATTGTACTCCTCCTCTGGAGATACTAGAATCCAGGATAGACTGGACCTTGTACTCCTGTTGACCTTGGA
Organism: Ascaphus truei; assembly: GCF_040206685.1. Lineage (NCBI taxonomy): Eukaryota > Metazoa > Chordata > Amphibia > Anura > Ascaphidae > Ascaphus > Ascaphus truei. Next base: position 218,327,788 of record NC_134484.1, on the reverse strand, counting down.
TCAGAAGAGGGAGTGGAGGAGAAGTGGTCTTGGAAAAACGAGGACTCTGAAATGCTGGTTTTAGCAAGGATACATGAAAGACCGGGGGAATCCTCATTGAGGGTGGAAGACACAGGCGATACGCCACCGGATTGATCCTCCTAACCACAGAAATGGGACCAATGAATCTTTGTGCCAGCTTCATAGTGGGAACTTTTAGTCGTATATTCTTTGATGAAAGCCACACCCTGTCTCCAGGGGAGAATTCTGGAATTTGGCGTCGATGACGGTCTGCCTGGAATTTCTGTCTTCCAGTGGCCACTTTTAGGTTCTCCTGAATCTTCCTCCACAGGTTTTTTAGGCAGGTGATGCGTTTGTTAACCGCTGGTACCCCAGAGGATAAGGGAGAGGAGGGTAAGCGGGATGGGTGAAACCCGAAATTTACAAAAAAGGGTGATTCTTGAGTGGAGTCATTACGTAGGGAGTTGAGGGCAAACTCGGCCCAAAGTAGCAGATCCACCCAATTGTCCTGTGTATCGGTTACGAAACATCGAAGGTATTGTTCCAGGTTTTGATTGGCTCTCTCCGTCTGCCCATTGGTCTGTGGGTGGTATCCTGAGAAGAATTGTAATGAAATGCCCATTTTTAGTGAAAAGGCTCGCCAAAATTTTGAAATGAATTGGGACCCCCTGTCCGAGACGATGGTCGACGGCACTCCATGGAAACGAAAGATTTCCTGGATGAAAACATCCACGAGCCTGGGGGAATTCGGAAGACCCCTCAAGGGAACAAGGTGAGTCTGCTTGGAAAAGTGATCAATGACAACAAGAATAGTATTCATCCATTTGGAAGTTGGAGGATCCACGATAAAATCCATAGAAATATTGTTCCAAGGCCGATCTGGGATGGGTAATGGAAGAAGACCTGCAGGTTTAACCCGGGGTACTTTGTTGTGAGCACACGTGCCACACGCCTTCACAAACTCCTCCACATCTTTAGACATCCCTGGCCACCAGAAGGTTCGTTGGATGAGGTCGTTAGTTTTCCGCATCCCTGGGTGTTCTGCCGATTTAGAGGAATGGCACCAATCGAGGACTCTCTTGCGATGTTGCGGTGCGGTGTAGAGTCTTCCCTCTTGGACCTTGAGACCCATAGGAGCCTGTGATTGCTCAGATCGGATCTTGTCCATGACGTCAAAGGAGTTGGCGGATACGATAAATTTGGAAGTAATTATTATCTCAAGCCGCTCTTCAGACCTACCCTCTGCACGGAAATGTCTTGACAGGGCATCTGCCTTCAGGTTTTTGGAGCCTGGAACGAAGGAGATGAAATCATTGAACAGGGCTTGTCGGGCGCTCAGTCAACGTGCCCCTTCTAAGTAGAGCAGATTATTATGGACAGTGAGGGTGGTTATGGGGGATTCCATGCCTTCTAAGAGGTGTCTCCATTCCTCTAATGCCAACTTGATTGCCAAGAGTTCCCGGTTTCCGACATCATAATTCCGTTCTGCGGAAGAAAATTTCTTTGAAAAGAAGGCACAAGGGTGTTATCTGGCTAAGGGTGAAGTCCTTTGGGACAAAATGGCGCCAGCCCCGACGTCAGAGGCATCCACTTCCAAAGTAAACGGGAGTTGAGGATCTGGGTGGGTGAGGATAGGGGCGGACACGAAAGCCTTCTTGAGAAGATTGAATGCTTGAATGGCGGTTCCGGGCCATGATGAGGGATTTGCACCTTTTTTTGTTAGAGCAGTGATGGGAGATACCGTGGTGGAAAAATTGCGAATGAAGCGGCGGTAGTAGTTTGCGAAACCTAAAAAAGGCTGCATGGCTTTAAGGGTGGTCGGACGGGGCCTGTCCAGAATGGCCTTTAGTTTAGCTGGATCCATAGTGAACCCGGAGTCAGAGATAATGTATCCCAGGAACGCCACGGACATCAGATGGAATTGCCACTTCTCCAATTTTGCAAAGAGATGGTTCTCCCGGAGGCGTAACAGTACCTGCTGAACGTGTTTAATGTGCTCTTGGACGGATTTAGAAAAGATTAGGATGTCGTCTAAGTAAACGATGAGAAATTTGTTAAGAATGTCCCAGAAAATCTCATTGACGAAGTCCTGAAAGACTACTGGCGCGTTGCACAGGCCAAACGGCATGACCAGGTATTCGTAATGGCCGTCATGGGTGTTAAACGCAGTCTTCTACTCATCCCCCTCGCATATCCTTACCAAATTGTAAGCGCCCCGTAAGTCCAATTTAGAAAAAATGGTTGCTCCTTGAAGGCGGTCAAAGAGCTCCGAAATCAAAGGCAGCGGGTAGCGTTTTTTGCGCGTGATTTTATTCAAGCCCCGGTAATCGATGCATGGGCGAAGAGAGACATCCTTCTTCTTTACAAAAAAGAAGCCCGCTCCGACTGGGGAAGAAGATTTTCGGATGAAACCCCTCTCCAAATTCTCCGCAATGTAACTGTTCATGGCTTTCGTCTCTGGAAGAGAAAGTGGATAAGATCGCCCCTGGGAAGGACTGCGCCAGGCAGCAGGTCGATAGGACAGTCAAAGGGTCAGTGCGTAGGTAGGACCTCGGATCGTGCCTTGTCGAAAACATCGCGGAATTCCAAATAAACTACAGGCAAGGAGTTGACCCCCTCTAGCATGGTACACAAACCTCCTACCCTCTGGAGCAGCCTGGTACAGGTCTTGGCACAATGAGCACCCCACTGGATAGGTTCCCGGTTGGTCCAGTCGATGTGAGGATTATGGAATTGGAGCCAAGGAAGACCAAGGATCAGCTCGACGGAAGGAGTGTGAATGACATCGAGGGTAATGGTCTCCGTATGAACCCCGGTGAACTGCAGTTGAAGAGGCACCGTCTGCAGCATGATGAAGGCCGGCTGTAGTGGTCTACCATCAATGCCCTCCAGGCCCACTGGAATCCTCTTGCAGATAAGTGGAATCTTGTTCCGTTCTGCAAAGGCTTGATCAAAGAAATTGCCTGCGGAGCCAGAGTCCACGAATGCCAGTGCTTGAGTATGGAACCCCTCTCCAGACAGCGTTACTGGCAGCAGGATCCTGGTGGGAAGGACATCCTTGATGATGGGGGAGAGGGGCAGTGTTCCCAATGAGACTCCCCGGGATCTTATTGGGATTTGGCGTTTCCCGGCTTGTTGGGACACTGGAGCACCAAGTGACCGGAATTGCCGCAGTACATACAGAGACCAGCACTGCGCAGGCATTGTTTTTCGGCAGAGGACAGCTTATTCCCTCCCAATTCATTAGTTCTGGGACGTCCAAAGACGGAGGTGTTGGGGAAACGAACGGTGGAACGGGAGACCTTGAAACCCATAGACGGTGACGAGAAAGCTCAGTCTTCCACTCCTGCAGAGTCTGTTCTACCCGGATACATAGGGCGATCAAATCCTCTAGGTCTGTAGGATGTTCCTGTGCCACAAGCTCATCCTTTAGGGGCTCCGACAGACCTGCCAAAATGCAGAAGATAGTGCTTCATTGTTCCACCCCGTCTCAGCTGCAATGGTGCGGAACTCCACAGCGCACCGGGTGACTGGACGATCTGCCTGGGTTATGTGGAAGAGAGAGGAAGCTGCCGTTAATTGCCGTCCAGGAGTGTCAAAGACCCTTCGTAACTCTCGGGCGAAGAGGTCGATGTCCTGTGTGATGGGAGACTGTTGTTCCCAAATGGGGGAGGCACAGGCCAGCGCCTCGTCGGAGAGAAGAGCCACGATATAAGCGACCTTAGAGCTTGAGGAGACAAAACGAGAGGGTGAGAGTTGAAATTGAATAAAACACTGATTAAGGAAGCCCCTACATCCTTGGGGGTCCCCAGCGCAGCGGTTGGGAGTCGGGATTCGGGGTTCCATTGCAGATGGAGGGGATGCGAAGACAGCTGCGGAGGGAGCTGAGGCCGTTGTCGAGGGTCCTAGACTGGAAGCCCAGGCTTGAACAGTAAGGGAATGAAGGCTCTGCTGAAGCAAATCCATCCGCCTATCATTTTGTTCCAGATACGTTTCTAGCCTGGCGAAGAGATTAGTGTGTGAAGTCAAAGTATGCTCCACCTCAGCGGGGTCCATGTTTGATGGGCTGAGCATAATGTCAGGTAGTGCTCACCACAAACGAGGCGGGACCACGGTGCTGAGGTGGGAAAAGATATAACGCCACCCACAGCCACGAGGGCACGTCTTGAGAGTAGAATGGTCTGGATGTCCGGGCCGGGGAAGGAGAGGTACGGATAGTAGTGGGTACTGGTAGCCAAGTCCGGGGTTAGAGAGAGAGACGTAATCGTTTTACCGTATGCCGAGTTCGGGATGCCAGAGGTGCGGAGAGTCGTATTGCTGTTTGCCAAGTTTGGGATGCCAGAAGTGCGGAGAGTCGTATTGCCGTATGCCAAGTTCGGGCTGCCAGAGGTGCAGGGAGTCGAAGAGGAAGCCGGTTCGGTACACGAGGAAGACTGCAAGACAAGACAGGACTAGGGAGGCAGAGAGTGATGAGAACAACTGGTTCTATGCTCAGGTGAGAGGGTCCAATGGCAGGGTAGCAAGGTGGGGGGGTGTGGATTGGCCAGGCTGTGACAGGGATAGGTCCAGAAGGGCTCCGGGGGGAGGAGCTATAGAGCCCAGTAGTAAGGCTGCATTTGATTGCAGCAATAGTTTTGGGTATTGTGCCTTAAGAGGCTGGTGTGCCTCCATGTGACCGCGTCTCTGTGTGGCTGCGCTTGCGGGCGCTTGACCGGGCATGCCCGCAGGACCGGCACTAGAAGAGGAGCACTGGCGTGCGTGCACGCGCCCAAGTGGGGCGGCAATCGGCGTCTTGGAGGGAGGCTGCTTGTGTGGCGTGGAAGGACCCAGCGGAGCTATGGGTGAGTGCGGAGCACGCCGAGGGCGGCGTGACTCCCAGGTTGTTACAGCCGGACAGCAGGAAGTTTCAGTAGTTGAGACGGGAGAGCATGAGGGCCTGAGTCAGAGTTTTAGCAGTCGAGCAACAGAGGAACGTGTGTATCTTTGTAATATTGGGGATGAAAAAAACGACAAGTTTTAGAGACTTTTGAATGTGATAGGAGAATGTGAGAGAGGAGTCGAGTGTGACCCTAGGCAGCGTGCTTAGGCTACTGGGTGAATGATGGTATTTCCAACAGTAATGTGGAAGGAGGTAATAAGTCCAGGTTTGGGAGGAAGTATGAGGAGCTCTGTTTTTGTCATGTTAAGTCTAAGTCGGCGGAGGGCCATCCAGGATGATATTGCAGAGAGGCATTCTGAGACTTTGGTCTGTGCAGCTGGTGTAAGGTCAGGGGTTGAAAAGTAAATTTGTGTGTCGTCAGCATAGAGGTGATATTTAAACCCAAGGGTTTTGATTAGGTCACCTAGGGAAAGTGTGTACAGAGAAAAGAGAAGAGGTCCCAGGATAGAACCCTGCGGCACCCCCACAGAGCGATCTATGGAGGAGGAAGAGGAGGTGTTAGCAGAAGAGACACTGAAAGAACGATGGGAGAGGTAAGAGGAGATCCAGGATAGAGCTTTGTTACGAATACCAAGAGTATGGAGAATGTAGAGGAGAAGAGGGTGGTCCACTGTGTCAAATGCTGCAGAGAGGTCGAGTAATATGAGCAGAGTGTAATGACATCTGTCTTTGGCAGCATGGAGGTCATTAGTTTTTTTTAGAGAGGGCTGTTTCAGTCGAGTGAGCAGTTCGGAAGCCAGATTGTAGAAGGTCAAGGAGAGAAAGGGTGTTGAGAAAGTGGAGCAGGTGGGAGAAGAAAATATTAAAAGAAAAAAAAATGTATAAGTAAAAAGGTATAAATAAGATGCTTAAATTTAACTAAAAATTATACAATTTTGAAATTAAATAATTAACTCACAGAATGTACAAAACATCATTTTTGCCAGACACATAATACAGTACAAACATTAGGTTCGGATATACTATTTTCCTGTCTTGATACCCACTTAACTTGGTTCTTTTCTCCCTCTGTTTACCTCATCTATGACCTTGTGCAATTTGCTTCAAGAGATTCCAGGATGTGTGTGCGAAAGCCTGATATTTTTGATCTTTTTCACTCTGTGGTATGGAGTCAATTAAGGGTTCCCATTTTGTAAAACAAATCTCAGTTTTTTGTTCCTTTTTGTTCTCTGTTTCCATTTTATCTAAGGTCATTAGCTGAGTGAGATATGTTTGAACTGTTTCCAAGTTTGGAGGGTCATACTTCACACATTGCACCATTGTAGACTTTATAGCTGCCAAGAGTATAATTTTAGCAATCCTTGGGATTCCTGAGTCCCCATTAACTTCTTTCAATCCTTCCATATTCCCAAATAAAACTGATATAGCTTCCTTCACAGTTACCACTTTTGTCATGTCATGTATATATGCATTAGAGTCTGGTCCCAAAAATCAGATATACATGGGCATTCCCATAGGCAAAGTTTTAGATCTGCTTTAATAAGCATTTTTTTTTATACTTTTCTATCTGTTTGTATTGAATATCAAATGCATAATATGATCTATTTATTAATTTAAATTATAATTCCCTCCATGTCTCTGATATTATTTTCCTGGTTCTACCCAATCCTACCAGCAAAGAGTCAATATCTGTTATTTCTGGGAAGTCCTTGTTACACTTGGCTGCCACTTTTTGTAATTGCTTGCTATGGTCTTTATCTCAGATCCAATAACATCATTCAGAGATAGAATATGTAATTTTATTGTCAGTATTAAAGTAGCTATCAAAGGGTAAGCCACCCCGCCCCACCCCCACACCCCAATAGTAGTAATAAAGAGGTTTTTTTTCCAGTGGACATGTATAATGTATTTCTAAGCATGATGTTTTCTAATATCTCTTTTTTATAGTTCTCTGGGCTCTTACAGTAATGTATGAACTGCATGTACACTGGCGACACACTTTATTCAAGCTTGGCTAGTCCCACGAATTCGGGTATACCCGGGTGTATTGAGGTTTGTGACTGTTTTCTGCCCGAGTGCATTGAGTTATTTTCCAAGCAGGGATTGAAGCATTTTATTCCCGCTGGCTGCAATACTGCACAGTATATATATATAAACTGCATTACAATTCATGAATTTATGCCATCTGGTAGACACGCGAAGCATTGCAGCCTATTAAATCCTAATCATTATCATTTAACAGATCAGCCGCCCATCAGCCAGGCATGAACCCAGGCTGGGAAGGCAAATGCAACGGGGCTTGTCAGAGGTTAGGAGCGGCGCATTCCAGGTATCTGCCAGGTACATACCGGGTATTTGCTCGAATAAAGTGTGTCGGTGCAGTAGGGGAAGAAGAGAGATTGTGGGAATTCCTTCTTAACTCAGCTCTTCAAATGACATAATGCATTCCCCTTTCTGTATCTACCAGCTGCCCTATATTTTTAATTCCCTTGGTTTCCCATGTCTTAAACATATTTTGAGATCGACCTGGTTCAAATTTCATGTTACCTTGTGTAGGCAGAAATTTGGATATTTTGTAGGACACTCCACACTTTTTTCTCAGTGTCTTCCACGTGGCCCATTTATCTTTTATCTGTGGATTCCCTCTAATTACTAAAGGTATATTTCCCCATGTCGTGTGTAGGATCTCTTTCAGCGTCATTGGAAGCACCATTTGTTCCTCAAGTTTCGCACAGGAATATATTTTGTTGTCCATTCGCCAGTCTCCAATATGCCTGGCTGTGCATGCCAAATTGTACTTTCTAATGTCAAATAGAATTTCCGGCGCTTCTAAATCAATATCTAAATCTCAAAATAAATAGTGAAACAAAGTGAAACAAATATTTGTCAGCACCTCAAAGAGTCCAATGTCAATGAAATACAGTTGATCTACTGTATGGGTCTGATCTGGTGGGTCCGAATAGTTCTCAGATGACCACGGAGACTTGTCTCAGAACATGTGGAAAGAAGCACATAGAACAATAATAGGGCATACTGTTGCAAAAATACTGACAGGACACACCAATACAAGCAACACAAACACAATAACAGATGTACTAAAAAACAAACATAAAACAGACGACTAATAGTAGACTGCTTGATACTTAGAATGAACTGATTTAATATAATAATAAAATATAAAACAACAAATAAATGTCTGTAGGGCTCTGTAACATGCAGCTAGTGGTCGTCCGATGTGGGGGGAGAATGGAGTCCTAATTACAAAAAGTTGAATTAATCAGTGTAAGGCTGCGGGGCTCGCGGCGCTCACAGCGAGACCCCTCCTTACCTCCGAGTGCTCCCGCTGCCGTGAGACGGCTCCCTCATCTCTCCCAACCTTCTCCCTCTGTGCGGGGGCACCCCCCTCGTTCCCGATGGACCAACACTGCCCCGCGGACTCTCGGTGCTCTGGCGGCCCCCTCTGGTCCCGGGCACGCGCTCTGCAACCTTACAGAGCACGCACCGGGCAAGGATAATTTATTCACTGCACAAGCAGTGAAACCACGCCCCCAATTCTCACACAAGCTGCTACTTAACCCTAAAGCTCCCCACCTGGCTGCATATCATAGGAACCAATCCAGGACAGCTCCTCGTATTCCTCCAGGACTGCCCCTGTTCCCTATTGGTCAGCCACAATATATAGTACCAGTCTTGCCTCTCTCACATTGCTCGACATAGTCTCTAATTGCGGACGTCTATTCTGGCTCTCCCTTTGCTCTTCGTTTATTCAGGTTGCGACCCGGCTTGGTGGACTTCCCTCTCTGGCTATGGACCCAGCTGCTACTTGACCTTGGTGCTTCTCTCATCCCTCGACCACAGCTTGGACCTCGACCTCCCGGATCTTCTCTCTCCCTGACCTTGGCTAACGGCAACAACTACATCTCTTCCTTACCGGTATCGGCAAGTATTGCTACACCTACTGTATTCCCACCTGGCCTGGCAACGCCAAAACACCATACTCCGGACACGCTCCTTCTGCTGCGGGTGTGTGCACAAATACGTCCCCACCTCAGTATAAGGGACGAGTCTGGTCTGTGGGCAGCACTGGCATAACAATCAGGCATGTAGGATAAATATCCAAAATGGTTTTCTGCAGGAGTCCCGCGGTGACTCCCCTCCAGAGTTCCTGGACAGGGTGAGTATTCTACGTGTACCACCTCTCCCTGGATGCAATTGTTCTCCTTGGTGTCTTACCAAGCTCCGGACATGTCCGCTCACATGTTCAGCGTGCAGACATTCCCTCGTGGTCTGCCTCCCTCTGTGTCTACAGGTGACGTTTGCACAAAGATGTGTGTGCAAAGAACTACAGCTACGATGGGCGCAAGTGTCCAAAAAGCCCTATGCATGCAAAGAACTACAGGTACGGTGGCCGCAAGTGTCCAAAAAGCTCTACGCATTGCGTGATGAAGTGACTTACTCAGGGTCACTGAGGAAGATACCGCATCACGAAACACATATGGCTTTTTGGACACTTGCGGCCACCTTACCTGTTTTTCCCCTGTTGACACAGAGGGAGGCAGACCAGGAAGGAATGTCTATAGGGTATGTGCATAACTGGTCCTGGTGCTCTAGTACTAGGTCCCAGATAGAAAATTCTTATATAATGAACTGGAGAACATAATTTTGTGGGATATATAAATCCATAATAAGATGAAATCAGTGGTTTATCAATGAAATTCCTGATAGAGGACAAATATTCCCTGAAGGTGGTGAGTGACATACGACTATACCCTTCCCCTCCTCATTAGGATAGTCCATAAGACAAATTCATGAACTACTCACTGTATCTCCCCAATAATGTCTCTTCAGTCGTGCAGCCATTGTAGGGTCCAGAAATATCCATAAAATTGTGATGCAGCTCACAGTAGACAGAGAGCCAGGTCATTAGAATAAAAATTCAGTTTATTAGAAAAAACATTAAAAAAAAGGGAGGGTGCAACAATCTTATGTGTTTTGTGCCTCTATGTACTTAATCAAGGAGTATGCTGTACGCTGCATCACATTTTTTTGCATACTTCAGGAAGCAGCGTCTGAACGCTGAACATGTGTGTGGACGTGACCGGAGCCGGGTTAGACACCAAGGAGGAGGAGAATTGCATCCAGGGAGAGGTGGTACACCAGAGAATACTCACCCTGTCCAGGTGCCCTGGAGGGGAGTCACTGTGGGAATCCAGCAGCAAACTGTTTTGGATATTTATCCTCCATGCCTGATTAATCCTACATTTTGAAAGTAGGACTCAATTTTCCCCACATCGGATGACCACCAGCCGCATGTTACAGTGTCCTACAGACATTTTTTGTAATTTTATATTATATTAAATCAATTAATTTTAACATCTATCAGTCTACTATTAGATGTATGTTTTATGTTTGATGTTTAGTACATTTGTGATTGTGTTTGTGTTACTTGTACTGGTGTGTCCTGTCAGTATTTTTGCAACAGCATACTCGAGCCTCATTTGAGCAGTAGCGTTACAGCACTATTTTTTAACACTTTCTAAATTCAGGTAAACTCACTCCACCAAGTTCCTTCGGGAGAAGCAGTTTTGATATTGCAATACTATTTCTGCCTTTTTTCAATACAACTTCTAAATGTAAAGAAACAACATATGGGGAGCAGACATGGAAAAAAATTAAATCACAATTAATTAAAACAAAATAATTCCCTCACATAAGTGTTGCTGTTAATTATTTTATTACATGCAGCTGGAGTCCTTATTAGCCTGGATGCACTGTTGCTTACACTCTGCTTTCAGTCACCCCCTATGCGTCTGTGTACTCTGAGTTGGCATCTACCCGCTAAGTTCAATAGGAGGCCTTGCCAGCTTTCCAGCTCTGTTATCACTTTGGTTAAGATAGATTTAAAAGTGCCTGCGTACAATTTTTCTAGGCTGGGGTCTATATTAACCCCAAAGTATTTTATTGTCTGTCTTTTATTTTTAAAAGAGAGGTCTTCCTCCCACCTAACATTATTGTTGTGAGACAGCACAGGAATCTCAGTTTTAGAGGCATTAACTATAAACCCCATACATTTTCCATATTCTTTAAGTGTCTCATATATTTTTTTTAGCTGCTGTTTCTGGATTAGAGGCAAACATCAGAAGGTCATCCGCAAAAAGAGCCAACTTCACTTCCTTATTTCCTATTTCAATGCCTTTATAGTCTACCATGTCCCTCAGGTACATAGCTAATGGTTCCATTGCTATGTTGAATAACAATGGCCTTGTTCATCTGTAAAAAGTGAATTCCTGGGAGAGTATTCTTGCTGCCATTATCCTGCCTTTGGACCCTCATACATAGTTCGAATCAGATAAAAAAAAATGCACAATATTCCCATTCTTTGAAGTATACAAAAAAAAATCCTATCTAATATTATCAAAGGCATTTTCTGTGTCTACCAAAATAATGACATGGTCCTATAATCTTGTGGATTTGATTTTGTCCTAATACTTTTCTTATGTTCTTCACTGAAGATCTACCCTTTACAAACCCTGTCTGATCTTTATGGAACAGACCTGGTAAAACTGCGGCCAGCCTCGCTGCCAGAAATTTTGAGAGCATTTTTACATCCTGATTTATTAAGGATATGGGTTGATATGAACCTGACACAAGAGGGTCTTTACCTTTTTATGTAAAATTCTGATGAAAGCCGTTTTCCCTGTTTCCAAATATTCCCCTTTGTCTACTATCACTTTGAAGGCATTTTGCAGGGGTAGTCCTACTTCTCGCCCCAAGATCTTATAGAATTCAGCCGTAAAGTCATCAGGCCCTGGTGCTTTCCCATTTTTAAGTTACTTTATGACAGCCTCTATTACTTCCCTGGTAATTGGAGCATTAAGTTGTTGTTGCTCTTCAGTCAATATTTTTGGGAACTTTAATCCCTGTAAAAATTGTCTTGAGCTACATCATCCTACTAACTGGTAGAATACAATTTTTTATAAAAGTCCCTAAAAACTTTACATATTTCTTTAGGATTTGATGTTAGTTCACCTGAATCTTTACGCATCCTAAGTAAGTGTTTTGACTGTGTAGCTCATCTAACTAGATTTCCTAATAATTTACCTGCCTTGTTACCGTATTTATAAAGATTAAGGGGGTCATGCACTAAGCTCCGTTAAGTCACTTTTAGAGCGCAACGTGCTCTTAGAATGTGCTTTTGCGCTCAACCCGATGCACTAAGCAACGCAAACAGGCACTTTGCGCTCTAAAAATGACTTTTTTCCAGAATTTTTTCTAAGTCCAACTTTGCTCGTTCGCAACCCTGTTTGAGTTAAATTCTGCCCTTAAGCGGGATGCACTAAACAACGCAACCTTAGCGTATGCGAAAGTTGCGTTGATCAGAACACGTCTATACTATTTCTGCCTTTGTTCAATACAACTTCTAAATGTAAAGAAACAACATATGGGGAGCAGACATGGAAAAAAATTAAATCACAATTAATTAAAACAAAATAAATGAATATTCCCTCACATAAGTGTTGCTGTTAATTATTGTATTACATGCAGCTGGAGTCCTTATTAGCCTGGATGCACTGTTGCTTACACTCTGCTTTCAATCACCCCCTATGCGTCTGTGTACTCTGGGTTGTGGGTGCACTTTGATATTCATTTTTGTTCTTTCTCCATATAAACATATGTTTTGCACTATTAATCAGTTTTATATCTGCAAGGCAAACCGGGATAGGCAGTATCTGCAATGGGTATATAATCCTAGTGCAGCTGATCATCTTAACGAGTTGGAATCTACCCGCTAAGTTCAATAGGAGGCCTTGCCAGCTTTCCAGCTCTGTTATCACTTTGGTTAGGATAGATTTAAAAGTGCCTGCGTACAATTTTTCTAGGCTGGGGTCTATATGAACCCCAAAGTACGCATCCTAAGTAAGTGTTTTGACTGTGTAGCTCACCTAACTAGATTTCCTAGTTTACCTGCCTTGTTACTGTATTTATAAAGATTAAGGGGGTCATGCACTAAGCTCCGTTAAGTCACCTTTAGAGCGTAATGTGCTCTTAGAATGTGCTTTTGCGCTCAACCCGATGCACTAAGCAACGCAAACAGGCACTTTGCGCTCTAAAAATGACTTTTTTCCAGAATTTTTTCTAAGTACAACTTTGCTCGTTCGCAACCCTGTTTGAGTTAAATTCTGCCCTTTAGCGGGATTCACTAAACAACGCAACCTTAGCGTATGCGAAAGTTGCGTTGATCAGAACACGTCAGGTCAGAGTAGACGCAAAAAAAGCTGGACTTAGAAAAAATTAATGTTTTTCATTTTTGCATGCGCAACACCCATACAACAGGCCGGCGGGTGTCCCCGGTTGACCACACGGGGGTTCACGAGGGAGCCCGGGGGTAACGCGGGTGTAACCGGCTGACCCCAAGGGGGTCCGGGGGTCCCCGGCTCTTCCAAGCGGGGGTCCCCGTGGGAGTGTGGGGGTCCCTGCGGCCGTTCCGGGGTCCCCGAGGGAGTCCCGGGGTACCCGCGGGCCTGCGGTACCAATGTTGCACATCCAAAAATAATAAACAATATTTATAACTAAATACACCCCCCTAAAACATATAGTACAGTAATGGGCAAAATTACAATTATCCACATATGGACAATAATGCATTTGCCCATTTTAAATACATTTAAATTACAATAAATACAGTCAACATATATGACACTTACCTTTTACAGACACCCACGATGAAGGCCGTCTTCATCCTCATCTTCATCCTGCCCATGCCCCCTCCGATGCTGCAAGACATACACAAGAATAAAAACATCCAACGGTAATGTCCCCTAAGCCCTTAATCACCATAGCGGTTATTAACCGCTACAGGCATTAAGGGGTTAACCCACACTCACCCACCACTCGGGAGGCCTACATGCCCTCCCTCACTAACCACCCTCACCCACTACCCAGCCGGGGGGCCTACCCACATACCCTTGGGGCCAATACCCCCTCCCCCCATCCCCAGTACCCACAATAAAAACAATACACAGCCCCACATTAAACATTAATCTATTTATTAAATACATAACCCACCCCCTGTGCCCCCCCATAAATACATGATTTATCCTTTTACATACAGGGTTCATACCCCAGGCCCATGTGAGTCCCTGGTGGGCCTGACGGGTCACTTCACAGACCTACAGGTTACCAGCAACTTATTTCATACAGGTTCTGGAGGCCTGTTGGTGGGTCCCGCCAGGTCGTCTCTGCGGGTCACCGTGGGCCACAATTGGGTCCCCACGGTAGGCCCGCGGATGTCTGGGGGCCCCGAGTCAGACCAACAGGTGTCTGAGGGACCTCGGGTTGTTCCCACGGGGGTCTGGGGACCCACGGGTGCTAAATACGGGTCCGCGGTGCCCCCACAGATGTGGGGCCATCGGTTCTTCCCCGCAGGTGTCACCCATGGACCACTCAGGCTGGTACCGTGAGATACCCGAGGATACCTCAGGTGATCTCCAGAGGTCTCACGCAGAACCAAGAGGAACAAACCCTGAATGTAAAATAAATAAACCTGACCCATACATTCAATACATCACTCCCCCCCCCCCCAACACATACAGTACAATAATGTGCAAAATAACTATTATCCTGATATGGATAATATATTATTTGCTCATTATGAAACACATAAAACATGCATAAATCAAAACATGAATTCTTAATCTTAAAATCACCACATTGCATGTTAAACTAAATCCTGCAGCAATTGTAAATATAACCCAAAAAACCAACAGCTACACAAATGTATATGAAATGTCACATAATTGCATTGAGTGTGTACATGATGCAATTAATCTGTGCATCATGTAACACTATGCAAAATATATGTAACAATAAAATACACTATGAACAATGTCCCCTAACCAGCAATGCCATCATGAAAATCAAATAGAAACTAAGCAACATCAATACAATTAGCATCAATCAATTAATCAATTTCCTCAAACAATTACAATACAATACAAATCAATTATACAATTCCCTATTCAATTCCTAAAGCCAAACCATTGCCAAAAGAATTCTTATTGAAAGTAACCACCATCATTCTAAACTAACTACCAGAAATAAGCCATTACAAATAACCTGTCACTAAATACAAATTACATTATTCACAACAATAACAAAATAAAGCTGATAAATACATAAACCATACACGAAAAGAACATAAACATTAGCAAAACAATCAATTATTATCCCTGTATGTCTATCCATATAGATAGATAAACATAACATACATGGGGCAATAGTAGAGCATAAAATACAATGCATTTACATCCAAAAATCACATAGAATACACCCATTCAGTGTCCGTGAATGTATGTATATACATAGATACATTCACGGGCATTAAATGGGACTGAAAAAATAAAAGACATGAATCAAAAATCAAAATAAAAAAAACCTGTAAAAGTAAAAATAATAAACTTTTCTTTTGTTTAATCACCATTAGATGCCCACTCACCGAAATGCAGGCGACTCGGAAGCACAGGAACCAATCCACAGGTAAACCTTAAAATAATAAACCCTTTCAAATCCACGGCTGTGCATATAAAAGGAAACTTATCAAAATGTGGCGCTCTAAATTATCAGTTAATACACAGTGATACTGGTGCAAAATATATGCAAAAAAGTATATATATAAACAGTGATACTTATACAAATTTATAGGAAGATGCAGCTGTAACCCGGTAGAGGTTGCTCGGTCAATCCTCGTGATATGAAGTATGATGAAGTGTCCGGGAAGCGCAATATGTGGAAAGAAATACAAATCGTGATAGTGCACTATTGTTAAGATTAAGATCTGGATATAATGTCTTGGCTCAATAGTTAATACTCACAAACGTGAGAGAGTATAAGGCACATAAAGGTATCTTTTAGGATGCTGTTCACTCGGTGGACAGGAGATGCAGAACTCAATGTTCCCCCAGATATGTGGACTCCCAAGGACATTAATAAAAAATACAACTGGACATAGTGCAGACCGTCTGTCCAATTGATAATTGATAAGTGAAAAGGGAGTTACACTCACATGGTATCAGTTAAAAACAAGCATTTAGATCTCTCTGGATCTCGCTGGCCGGATGGATGAAGTCTCCTCTTCCCCTCTCTCGTGGCGTGCGTTCCAGCGGTGCGTTCCACTCAACCGGAAGTGATGTCATCCGCTACGTCCACTTCCTGGGGTTTCGGCCGGCGCTGGAGAAAAACGTCACTCTACGCGTTTCACCACATAGTTTTCATCAGGAGTGACGTTTCAGTGAATAGGGGCGGTGTATATACCCTAATTCTGGGTCTCATTAATCAGAAAAACACCTGATACTACTTTGACTAATAGTATGCATCTGTGGCTATAATGAGCTATACAAAATGCTATCTCATTATTGCACACATATGAAATTTATAAGTTAACTCATATATATTGTGCAAATAACATTTTAGTATACAGTTCATAAAAATACAAATCATTTATACAATCATTTTAAAATACATTAGATTTGTTAAAAATATATTTGTTAAAAATGTATATATACTATTTAATCTTCAGTGCAAATTTTAACAATAAAAAATATAGACTTTAAATATAAAATACACTGCCTAAAAATACTTTAAAATAGTTAAAAACAGGTATTACAAAGAAAAAGTATCTCTAAACTGGAGGTATATATGTGGAAAGTGCATAGCATTGAACATCTGGGCAAAAGGCATATTTCTAAAAATGAAAAGATAAAATATTAGTGCATTATAAAATCACAGGAAAGGTTTAAGATCAAATTCTAAATTCAAACCGGATGGAGATATAGTTTTTAGTTCGAACATCCAGAAGGATTCCCTTTTAATCAATGCATTATTTCTGTTTCCTCCTCTCCAATGGGGCATAACTTGTTCGATTGCTTTAAATTTTAACCCCTTGGGGTCCGCATTATGTACCATCAAGAAGTGATTTGGAACACTATGTGTGGTCATTTTTCGTTTAATATTTCCTATGTGCTCCAAAATGCGTGTTTTTAGGGGTCTTATAGTTTTCCCTATATACTGTGGACCACAGTCACATTCAATCAGATAAATAACGAAATTGGACCTACAGTTTAAATGTTGTTTTATACTATATACCTTTTTTGTGATGTTAGATTCAAAGGTATTAGTATTCTTGCAACTGTAATGGCAAGCAGTGCAGAATTTGCAATCAAAGAACCCTTTCGGTGGTTCTAACCACGTGGGGTTTTTATTTACAGTAGGACTCCTCAAAGCACTAGGTGCTACAAATTTCTTTACATTCGGTGCTTTTCTATATACCATTTGAACCTTATTGGGCAGTGCAGTTCCTATAATGGGATAATTTCTCAATATAGACCAGTGGCTGTTCAATATATCATTTATTTTGTGTGCATCCCTATTGTACTGGGTAATAAAGGGCACCCTTAGCTTATCATCTTCCCCACTTTTTTCTCTGGGGATCAACATAGACTCTCTAGATATTTGTCTTGTTTTATCCAACGCTTTTTGGATGACATTTGGCCTGTAGTTCCGTTCTGCAAACTTCCTGGACAATGTAGTTGATTGTTCTTCATACACTTTGTTATCAGTGCAATTTCGTTTAAGTCTACAGTATTGGCCATATGGGATGTTATTAATCCATTTGTTAAGGTGGCAACTGGACTGCAGGATGTAATTATTTGCATCCACATCTTTGAAGAAATTTTTTGTTTTGATAACATTGTTTTCTATATAAATTGTTAAGTCCAGGAAGTTTACAGTGGTTTTACTTACAATGGAGGTGAATCTGAGATTTAACTAGTTATTATTCAGATACAAAAGAAATGTATCCAGATCCTCCAATGTACCCTTCCAAACAAAGACAATATCATCAATGAACCTCCGCCATGTGACCAAATTTGTCCCCAGACCTATCCAAGACCATATATACTGATCTTCCCACATGGCCATCAATAGGTTGGCATAGCTGGTGGCAAATTTGGTCCCCATGGCGGTTCCACATAGTTGCTGGAAAAACTCATCACAAAACCAAAAAAAATTTTTTGTTAGGACAAATTCAATACATTTTATAAGAAAATCTATCTGTATCTCTGGGATTTTCCCATCTTTCTCTAGAAACATTCTAACCGCTTGGCAACCATCCTCGTGTTTTATAGATGTATATAAAGCGGTTACATCGGTGGTCACCAATATATAGTTTTCCTGCCATTCTATGTTCCTAAGGGCCCTGATTATATCACTGGTATCTTTTAAGTAGGATCTTTGTTGTTTCACAATGTCCTGTAAATAACTGTCAATAAATTCTGACAAATTCGCCGTTAGCGACCCAATGCCAGAAATTATTGGTCTCCCAGGGGGGTGTGTAAGATTTTTATGTATTTTTGGTAGGAAGTAGAAGACTGGGAACACCGGATCCTCGACATTTAGGAACTGAAATTCCCAGTCCTCCAGAATTCCCAGTCCTCTACCCTCCTCCAACAAGGACAAAAGTTCCTTTTTATATATGGTTGTGGGATTAGATTTCAATTTTTTGTACGTTATTCTGTCACCCAGTATTTTGTTGGATTCTAACATGTAATAGTCATGATCCATGATGACAACACCACCCCCTTTGTCAGCTGGTTTAATCACAATTGTTTTATCAGCTGAGAGTTCTTCTAAAGCTATTCTTTCTTCCCTAGTTAGGTTGTTATGTTGCCTGCCTTTGTTGTTGCATAAGTTTTCCAAATCTTTTGTTACTAATTGAAAAAATACCTCAAGATGGTTCCCCTTTGCAAATTTGGGAAAAAATTTTGATTGAGGTTTGAATTTAGAATGAGCAAAGTTTGGGACACCTGGATTGGGAATTATTGGGTTTTTATTATCCCAATTCCTGGTTTCCACATCCTTACTCATGAAGAATCTTTTCAATGTTAGTGATCGTAGAAATTTTTGTGTGTCTACATAAAGACCAAATCTATTAGGTCCAATAGAGGGAGCAAAAGTGAGTTCCTTGCTAATCACTTTATTTTCACAATCTGTTAAAAAATTTTTACTTAAGTTAAAAATATTTCTTGTGTTTAATTTATTTTTCTTGCCTTTCCGTAGTCTCCCCCCTCGTCTCCCTCTGACATGCGCCTTTTGTTTCTTTGGACGACACCTGGTTTCGGTGTTGTCAGGGGGTGAAATGGGTTCCTGGTTTCCCATGAACTCATACACCCCCCTTGTGCCAAAAAAGAGGGAGAGGGTGACTCAACTTCTTGACCCAGTTTAAATTTTTCCTTTCCTGAGGATTCAATAATATCCCTAATCTCTAGATGTTTGGTTTTTTCTTTAGATTTCCCTCCAGTTGGTGGAAGTTTAGTCTCACTTTTCTTAACTATTACCTGTGGTAAAAAACCTGCATGATTTTTAGGATAGTATTCTATGAATCTCCCTCTATATGAGGTATCCATAGTGGATGTTGTAATAGGTTTTTTATCTCCAGGGGGATCAGGACTAGATGGTGATTTTTTACCATTTTTTGAACCTTTGTTCCAGGTCCTTTCAATTCCTTTGGCATAATCGTCCTGATCCCTTCTGAATTTTTGTAAATTAATTTCAATAACTTCCTTCTTAAAATTATCGATGTTTTTTTGAATTTTTTGATCTCGCTCATTATAGTCCTTAATATTTTCTAGAGATCCTAGTTCTAAACGCAAGTCTTCTATTTCCTTATCCAATTTTTTTAAGTGTTTTTCTTGTTGTGACATGATAATTTTTATTAAGTTAAAAGAACACTCGTCTTGTGCACTATTCCATTTTGTTAAAAAATCCTCATCACGGGACTTCCGGTGGTGACGTCACACCACATGCCAGCCTAATTCGGAGCTCCCTATTCCCCTCCATGAAAAGGTGCTAGAACGAGCACAAAAACCACTCCAAAACCCACCAAAACGAGAGGGCACTAAGAGCTAAGATCAAGGATGGCTAAGCAGCAAAAAAAGGGACCCATGCAGAGTGTCTCCGCTTACTTTACGCCGTCGAAGCGCCCGGGAGATCAGGAGGAGCTGAGCCAAGATGGCGCCGACCCCAGCGTGGCAAGCACTCCCGCCCGCGAGCAACAGATCCCGGAGAATATCACAGCTAGCCATCTTATTACTAAACACTTTTTGGAGGACTATATGTCCCAAATGTTCTCCAAACTCAGAAAAGATGTCAGCCAAGACTTTAATAGTGCTATAAATAAAATGAAAAAGGATATCACCGAAATCTCCCAAAGAACAGAATCTCTGGAGAGCAGGGTGGAGGAAGTAGAAGCGGTACAGTCCTCGGCCGAGGACGAGATTAACCGCCTTAACCATGAGATAAACCGCCTAAAAGATGGATTAGAGGACCAAGAGAACCGGGACCGACGTCAGAACTTAAGGTTCCGGAACATCCCTGAGTCGGTTCCTGCAAAAGCCCTCACATCTTACCTTCAGGATCTCTTCCAGCACCTGGTACCAGATCTAAAAAAGGAAGATATGGAGCTAGACCGAGCCCATAGAGCCCTCGGTCCAAGACGAGAAGACCCAAAGAGACGCAGAGACGTCATCGCTCGCTTTCACTCATACACCACCAAGGAGAAAATAATAACAAAAAGCAGAGGAATGAACCAAATTCCGTTCCAAGGCGAGCAGATTCAAATATACAACGACTTATCCAGAATAACTATCCTCCGTCGTCAAGAACTCAAGCCGCTGACCCAGCACCTGCAAAACCATAATGTGCGCTATAGATGGGGCTTCCCCTTTAAACTTAGCATTCTTGCTAAGGGCAAGCTGCATTCTATCACCCACATCGATGACGCACCTGGTTTCCTGCGACTCCTGGACCAACCACCCATCCAGAGACGAGGCCGAGATGAGGATGAAGAGGAAGTCAATCTACCCCCATGTCAGCGCGGTTCCAGGTCCTCAGAACGCCTAGCCCAGCAGAAGACATCCAAGACCCCGTCCGGATCCTAAAGAGGAAAAGACAACAGCACAAGACAAGCCGTGCTGCCACCCAGCCCAGCTGAGATGACATCGCCAGAACGATCGGGACAGTAACACTGCCCTTCTTACCTGATCCCCTCAGGCTTTTACCAACACAACTCCACGATACCTGAAGAAAGAATCCCGTCCCTCCCCCACCTCCCCCCCCCACACCCCCCAAACAGCTCCAGGTTACACACAAGCACTGTAGCCCCTTTCCCCCTCCCCCCCTGCCCCACCCCCATCCCACCCCCCCACGCAATCCCCCCCTCCCCGACACCACGAACGCACCAACACCCCCCCCCTCTCCCCCCAGCAGAACACTACCCCGATACAAAACCTCACCCCTGAGCTTCCCATAAGCTCACCCTAGCCCTGCCCCCCCGTCCTCCCTCCTTTCCCCTCTGCTACGAGTCCAAAAGCAGACATCCCCCCCCCCATGTCCCCCACTTACCTGAACAGGAGACCCGGGGAGCAGGACATGCAGAGGGGAAGGACGGAGCCCATTCAGGGACACAGCGGAAGACGGGTAAAGTAAAGCAAAATAAATAAATAAACTATCCCTGACAAATAAAAATAAGGGGATGCAGCTCCACAGTGCTAGTCCTGCGGAGTCCCAGACCCCAAAGAGCACTCCCCAGACCCCCCCCTCCCCTCCAACCCACGCTACCACCGCAATGCCCCCCCCCCGCCACTGTTCTCCCACTCCCGCGCCAGCCGACTACTCAATGCACCCCCCCTGCCTAACCCTCCCCCCCACCCCCCTCAACGCCACAGACCCAGCTACATGCACAACACATAGAGAGTAATCGAACGCTCCATTCGCCTCGCCCACACTCCCTCCCCCCCTCCACCGCCCCGGACAACGTCCATCCCCTATCAGAATCAAGCACCCCAAAGATTCCTGCTCCCCCCCCCCACCCTTACCTCCCCCACCCCCTCCCCTTCTCTCTCTCCCCCCGCACCGGCTCTAACCCCCCCATCTCCCCCTCTGAGAATACACAGACGCTGGAGAAACTCCGGTCCCCCCCCTACTCACCCGGAGGGCGAAAACAGGAGTCCAGCCGGAGAAAGAACAGAGGAGAACGAACAGCACCCAGCACCAGTCTATGAGTCTGCCGGGTACAGTAAAACTAAAATGAACAATATATACCAGACTTGTCCATGTGAGGGCGCTCTCCCATTAGATTCCAGATTCGGACTTTCAGTCAAAAGAACCTCATAGATATAATGTCGCCTAAGCTCTCTCATAATAAATGTTCCCCCCTCTTTTTTCTGCTACCATCTCCCTCCCCCCCTCCCCCCTCCCCTCCTTCTTCCCTCCTCCCCCCCACCCTCCCCCCTCTCCTACCCCCTTTCCCCCGCCCCCCCCCCACGCATACGAACTCAACAGATGCCCCCCCCCTTCCCCCCCCCTCCTCTGCACCTCCCCACCACCCACTTATCCCCCCTCATATGAAACAAGGAGCCAGGGACAAAACGACAAAATGAAGAACTGGAGGGGAGTCATTATGTAAAGAGGTCCCCCTCTCTCTCTCACTATTACTAGGATGTTAAACAAATGTACTGTACTGTTAAAAATGTTATGTGAATATACATCCCCTGGTGTTTCCCCCCCCCTCCCAACCCCCCCCATCCCCTGCCCTAGCACACCTCCTGCTCCCCCCCTCCCCCCCCCTATAATCAGCTATCTAGCGAACTAAGTGACTACATAAGCCCAACCCAGGTAGACACATACAGAGCCTCAGAGTAAGAAGGTCAAAGAGTCATCTCAGGTCCTAATTATACCAGGACCAACTTAGATAAGGGTAAGCCCCTTATTGCCACTAGAAACAGAGAAACTACCCCCGCCCACGCCCTCAAGTAGTGGTCCCCCCCCTTCACAGAATGGAGGGTCTAGGGACTAACACAGTGCTCTGAGACAGGCCCATGTCTCCGGAAGTCCCTCCAGGGGCACCTCGCCCCACTTCCTTTTTCACGAAAGTGTCAAAGGCTATTCTTTGTAGGCCTACCCAAGGCCCACCCAGTTTCCCCCCCCCTTATGTGTGTCCCTCCCCTACTACCCCTACCCACAGCGCAAACCCTCCCTCCACGACCCCCTCTACAGAGGGTTTAGGTCTATCCGTCGCCCCCCGGTTCCGAACTCCTGACATGGGAAAAATAGGAGTCACAGGGCCCAGTGCCCTGAAAACACCATAAGAAAAACAATGGCCTCCATTAAACTAATTTCAATCAACGCCAAAGGCCTTAACTCTGCAAAAAAAAGGAAACTAGTCCTTACAGATCTCAAAAGATCCCAAGGTGATATAGTCCTAATACAGGAAACCCATTTTAACACCCAGACGCCCCCCAACACATTTAAAAGTGTATTCCCCCAGGCATACTACGCCTCCTCCCCTAGCAAAAAAAGAGGAGTAGCTATCCTCATCAGGGCTGGAGTCCCATTTGTTTTGACAAAATCACACCAAGACCCCGAAGGACGCTTGCTCATACTCCAGGGCACCTTAGCAGGGTCCCCGATCACAATTGTCAATGTGTACGCCCCTAATACCAATCAAACTCAATTCCTAACCAACCTACTAGAAACCCTAGACCAACAATCCCTGTCTTCTCTGATCATTGGAGGAGACTTTAATATGGTAGCCTCATTCAAAATCGATAAATCCGGCCCTGGCCAAACAAGCCCAGACCACACACTCTCCCCGAGCAACGCCCAGGCCCAGAAAAATGCTAAGAAATTCCGTGATATTATGGAAAATTACTCACTGATCGATATATGGAGGGCTCAGCACCAGGGCCAGAGGGACTATACTTTCTTCTCCACCCCTCATCAGTCCTATTCGAGGATCGATTATTTTCTGGGCACCAGCAACGTCTTCCAGGCCTCCTCCCAGTCCAACATCGGACCGATCACATGGTCCGACCACGCACCTATTGATCTCTCATTATCCCTCCCATTTGTCAAACATGCCCAATATAAATGGAAGCTCAATGACTCCCTGCTTAACTGCCCCGACACCGAGACTTCAATTCGCCAAAAACTGGTATCCTTCTTTAAGTATAACAAAGGCACTGCCTCAACCCCAGCTATGCTATGGGAGGCGCATAAAGCTACTATCAGAGGAGACTTAATTTCTGTGGCCTCACACAAAAAAAAGCAAAAACTTAAACTCCAAAAAGAGCTCACAGGAAAAATCTCCCAGTTAGAAGCCCAACACAAAATCTCAACCTCCACGAAGACACTAAAGCAACTAACTCTAGCCAGAGCTGCCCTCAAACACACACAGCTAGAGGAAGTTGAAAAAGCCCTCAGATGGTCTAAACAAAAATACTTTGACAAAGGCAACAAAGCCGACAAGCTCCTGGCCTCGAAGTTAAGGGGTGCCAGAGCAAAAGCCCAGATAGCAAAAATCCAGACAGATAACGGACAGGTCACATATCTAGAGAAGGAGATAACACGAGAGTTGGCGAAATTTTATTCAGACCTATATAATCTTCATCCCCTAGACCAGGACCCAGTTAATATCACTAAAATAACCCAATACCTGGAGCAGTGTAGCCTCCCCACACTCACCCCCGAAGAGACAGAGAGCTTGAACAAAGCAATAACTCAAGAGGAACTTTCCCAAGCCATACAATCTCTCAAGATAGCAAAAACCCCGGGCCCAGGTGGCTTTTCTAATAGCTACTATAAATTGTTCCTACCTATTTTATCCCCCTACCTCCTTCAAATGTATAACTCGTTCCTACAGGGAGAGCCGATACCCTCTACTATCACAGCAGCAAACTTAGCGGGTTCACAAAGAGGGTGGAGACCCTCTCCTCTGCGGGAATTATTGGCCTATATCCCTGCTGAATACCGATCTCAAAATCTACAGTAAGATCCTGGCAAACAGGCTAAATCCAATTCTCCCTAGACTCATACATTTAGATCAAGTAGGTTTTGTGTCCGGAAGACAGGCCTCCGACAACACAAGTAAAATAGTGGATATAATAGACCACGTGCATCTCTCTGGGACCAGGGCAATGATTCTAAGCCTCGACGCTGAAAAAGCGTTCGACAGGATCAAGTGGTCCTTCCTAGACCAGACCATGCTGAGGTTTGGATTCTCAGGACCTTTCCTGGAAGGAGTGAGAGCTCTTTACCATAACCCAACAGCATATGTCAAACTGGCAGGTGGGTTCTCGGATCCAATAAAGATCAGAAATGGGACCAGACAAGGCTGCCCACTCTCCCCTCTATTATTCGCCTTAACTATAGAGCCCCTAGCAGCTAAGATCAGGGACGAACCCAACATAAAAGGTATTCAAATTGGAAATAGAGAACACAAAATTTCGCTGTTTGCAGACGATGTAATCTTGACCCTCGCGACCCCCCATACCTCCCTCCCTAACCTTCAACGACACCTGACTCAATTTGGCCAAGTATCTGACTACAAAGTAAACATGGATAAATCTGAGGCCCTAAATTTATCCCTCCCTCCCCAGGACTGGAGCCTTATACAAGCCAACTATAAATATCGCTGGAGCTCCACCCACATTAAATACTTAGGTGTCAAAATCTCTAATTCCTACAGCTCCCTATATCAATATAACTACCCCCCTCTATTTAACCAGATCAAAAAAGACCTAGAGATCTGGAAAAAACACCAAATCTCGTGGTTTGGGAGAATGACGGCAGTAAAAATGAACGTTCTTCCAAGACTGTTATATAATTTCCAAACCCTTCCAATACCGGTCCCACAAACAGCGCTTAAAAACATGCAGTCTCTAATTCTCCAATTTATTTGGAACGACAAAAGGCCCAGAGTCCCTCGGTCAGTGATGCTCTCGTCCAGAGAAAGAGGAGATGTGGGGGTCCCCGACCTTGCAAAATATTACATCGCAGCACAGCTGAAGCAGGCTGTAGTTTGGAATTGCGACCCGGCCCTAGCTTCATGGTTAGAGATAGAGTCTCACTACGCCTACCCCCTCTCCTTCCAAATGGCAATGTGGCCCACTGGCAGCAGAGGGGCTAAACCACCAAGGTTTGCCCTGGGAGCAATGAGATGCACGTGGGAGGTATGGCTTAAATGTAGAGGGAAGTACGGTCTGGTAGCATCCCCCTCACAGCTCACTCCCATCTTCGGGAACCCCAAATTCCCTCCAGGGTGTTCCCCAAGTCAATTTGACCAATTTCAGGGTCATAACATTAGGATGGTGGCCGATCTGCTGCAGAAAGATGAGATCGCTACTTATCAGGTGATAAGAGATAAATACGAGATACAGGGCCTCCACCTATTTAAATATCTGCAAGTGAGACACTTTCTTTTATCCCTCTCACCAACCTCCAAATTTCCTAAACTAACCAGATTTGAAACCCTCTGTGCCAAAACAACCTACCAAAAAGGCCTGATCTCTCAAATATATAAAGGATTAGAGCCCCCCTCTAGCCCACCCAACCATCGATATATGCAACGATGGTCCGAGGAATTGGGCCTCTCAATAGATCCGGAGGATTGGGAGGAGATCTGGGAGCAAGCCTCTAAAACCTCAATTTGCACAACAATAAAAGAAAACATATACAAAATCCTAT
This sequence comes from Ascaphus truei, assembly GCF_040206685.1. Lineage (NCBI taxonomy): Eukaryota > Metazoa > Chordata > Amphibia > Anura > Ascaphidae > Ascaphus > Ascaphus truei. The sequence continues at coordinate 218,301,333 of NC_134484.1, read as the reverse complement.
TCCAATGGTACCTGACTCCTGCTAGGCTGAGCCAGATCTACCCAGGCGCAGTTGATCTGTGCTGGAGGGGATGTGGTCAAAAGGGGGACATGGCCCACATTTGGTGGTCATGTCCGGAGATTCAGAAATTCTGGGCCATGATCCAGAGGCTCTTACGCGAGGTCACGGGACTAACCCTACCCTTGGACCCGATGACCCTGGTGCTGAACAAACCTGTTAATGACCTCCCTCCACCAATGTCCAGACTTATAACGGCCATATTGACGGCGGCCAGGTGTTCCATCGCTGCCGCTTGGAAGCAGACAAAAGCCCCCTCTAGAACCACTGTCACTAGAAGAATCAACGAAGTTATGACAATGGAGAAACTGACCGCCCTGCTCCAAAAGAAAATACCCCAATTTCTAAATACCTGGGACCCGTGGCTAACAAAATAAACATACCCATACGCAGTCGCGGAGGTAGGAGCGCGCCACCACCCCCCCCCTCTCTCCTAGGTTCCCCCCCCTTCCCCCCCGCACCCCTGTATGTCTTCCCCCCTCCCCCCCCTCTTCCCCCTCCCCTCCATATCCCCACACCCAAGAAAATGGAAAATGTTATAGGGTCACTTTCAGACTGTTAAAAGCACCACTGTCATGGGATCATGACACCCCTGTATGCACTGTATGACATGATTGTGCCCAATAAAAAAATTGAGATAAAAAAAAAATCCTCATCACTTAGGTCCATTGATGGATTTTTTTGGACCCTCAGTCCTCTAGGAATAATTTTGTATTCCACATATTTTTTAAGGAACAGTAAATCAATCCACTTTTGAGTGTCTTTTATCATCGTACGTTCTAATTTAATGCAGGTTGCATTAATCTGCTCTTGGTCCTCTTTAAATGACAAACTGGCATCCTTAAAATATGTGTCTAAATTCAGATGTCTGTTATTTCTATTTTGAAAAATATTTGAACTAGCCATCAGATCTACTAATTAGGTGTAGAAAGATTTTTAACTAAATATTCTAGGTGCAGCCTTGATAATAGAGACAGTGCATATAAAAGGAAACTTATCAAAATGTGGCGCTCTAAATTATCAGTTAATACACAGTGATACTGGTGCAAAATATATGCAAAAAAGTATATATATAAACAGTGATACTTATACAAATTTATAGGAAGATGCAGCTGTAACCCGGTAGAGGTTGCTCGGTCAATCCTCGTGATATGAAGTATGATGAAGTGTCCGGGAAGCGCAATATGTGGAAAGAAATACAAATCGTGATAGTGCACTATTGTTAAGATTAAGATCTGGATATAATGTCTTGGCTCAATAGTTAATACTCACAAACGTGAGAGAGTATAAGGCACATAAAGGTATCTTTTAGGATGCTGTTCACTCGGTGGACAGGAGATGCAGAACTCAATGTTCCCCCAGATATGTGGACTCCCAAGGACCTTAATAAAAAATACAACTGGACATAGTGCAGACCGTCTGTACAATTTATAATTGATAAGTGAAAAGGGAGTTACACTCACATGGTATCAGTTAAAAACAAGCATTTAGATCTCTCTGGATCTCGCTGGCCGGATGGATGATGTCTCCTCTTCCCCTTTCTCGTGGCGTGCGTTTATCTGATTGAATGTGACTGTGGTCTACAGTATATAGGGAAAACTATAAGACCCTTAAAAACACGCATTTTGGAGCACATAGGAAATATTAAACGAAAAATGACCACACATAGTGTTCCAAATCACTTCTTGATGGTACATAATGCGGACCCCAAGGGGTTAAAATTTAACTTTTAACTTTATCACGATTTGTATTTCTTTCCACATATTGCGCTTCCCGGACACTTCATCATAAATCCACGGCTGTGTCTTTTTTCTTCTATTTGTAATCCTTCCCGTCAGGCTTGGGGTCTTCTTTTCTTCTTTGGGGTCTTCTCCATCTTCTTCCGTCTTCTAATCTATTTTTACTTTTACAGGTTTTTTTTCTTTTTGATTCATGTCTTTTATTTTTTCAGTCCCATTTAATGCCCGTGAATGTATCTATGTATATACATACATTCACGGACACTGAATGGGTATATTCTATGTGATTTTTGGATGTAAATGCATTGTATTTTATCCTCTATTATTGCCCCTTTATGTTATGTTTATCTATATATATGGATAGACATACAGGGATAATAATTGATTGTTTTGCTAATGTTTATGTTCTTTTCATGTAATGTATTTATCAGCTTTATTTTGTCATTGTTGTGAATAATGTAATTTGTATTTAGTGACAGGTTATTTGTAATGGCTTATATCTGGTAGTTAGATTAGAATGATTGTGGTTACTTTCAATTAGAATTCTTTTGGCAATGGTTTGGCTTTAGGGATTGAATATGGAATTGTATAATTGATTTGTATTGTATTGTAATTGGTTTAGGAAATTGATTAATTAATTGATGGTAAATGTATTGCTGTTGCTTAGTTTCTATTTGATTTTCATGATGGCATTGGTGGTTAGGGGATATTGTTCATAGTGTATTTTATTGTTACATATATTTTGCATAGTGTTACATGATGCACAGATTAATTGCATCATGTACACACCATGCAATTGTGTGATATTTCATATACATTTGTGTAGCTGCTGGTTTGTTGGTTTATATTTACAATCGATGCTGGATTTATTGTAACATGCAATGTGGTGATTTTAAGATTAAAAATTCATGTTTTGATTTATGCATGTTTTATGTGTTTCATAATGAGCAAATAATCTATCATCCATATCTGGATAATAGTTATTTTGCACATTATTGTACTGTATGTGTTGGGGGGGGGAGTGATGTATTGAATGTATAGGTCCGGTTTATTTATTTTACATTCAAGGTTTGTTCCTTTTGGTTCTGGGTGAGACCTCTGGAGATCACCTGAGGTATCCTCAGGTATCTCACGGGTAACAGGCTGCATGGTCCATGGGGGACACCTGTGGGGAAGAACCGGTGGCCCCACATCCGTGGGGGCACCGCGAACCCATAGTGCCCACCTGTGGGTCCCCAGACCTCCATGGGAACCACCCGAGGCCCCTCAGACACCTGTGGGTTTGACCCGGGGCTCCCAGACATCCACGGGCCTACCGTGGGGACCCAATTGTGGCCCACGGTGACCCACAGAGACCACCTGGTGGCCGTGGCGCCTGGCGGGACCCACCAACAGGCCTCCAGAACCTGTATGAAACAAGTTGCTGGTAACCTGTAGGTCTGTGATGTGACACATCAGGCCCACCGGGGACTCGCGTGGGCCTGGGGTATGAACCCTGTATGTAAAAGGATAAATCATGTATTTATGGGGGGGCACAGGGGGTGGGTTATGTATTTAATAAATAGAATGATGTTTATTGTGGGGCTGTGTATTGTTTTTATTGTGGGTACTGGGGGTGGGAGGAGGGGGTTTTGGCCCCAAGGGTATGTGGGTAGGCCCCGCGGCTGGGTAGTGGGTGAGGGAGGTTAGGCCTCACAGGGTGGGGGGTTAGTGGGGGAGGGTATGTATGCCTCTCGAGTGGTGGGTGAGGGTGGGTTAACCCCTTAATGCCTGTAGCATTAATAACCGCTATGGTGATTAAGGTGTTAGGGGACATTACATTGGATGTTTTTATTCTTGTGTATGTCTTGCAGCATCGGAGGGGGCATTGGCATGATGAAGATGAGGATGAAGATGGCCTTCATCGTGGGTGCCTGTAAAAGGTAAGTGTCATATATATTGACTGTATTTATTGTAATTTATATGTATTTAAAATGGGCAAATGCATTATTATCCATATGTGGATAATAGTAATTTTGCCCATTACAGTACTGTATGTGTTAGGGGGTGGGGGAATGTGTGTTGTTTATTGGGGGCAATTGTCCCCAATAAACATGCTAATGTGCCTTAACCCCTTCATTGCCTTAGTGTGAGGAATCGGAGAACGCGTCCCTTGCGGCGCGCTCCCTCCTCGCTTAGCTATAGTACTGCAGCGGCAGCTGCCGAAGATCCGCCCCCCGCTGATGCGCGCATCACCGCTCCTGTTACAGAGCGTGCACACAACCGCTCCTTCTACGCACGACCACCGAGCATAGCTCCGCCTCCTTGGACGCACCGCACCTCCGCTGTGTGCGGTGCACGCGCATGACGGCACGCACCGAGCCCCAGCTACGTGGCAAGTTTAGCTATGAGCCCTTGTCTCCTGCAACCTATCCTTGGCATCTGTGGAGGCCCCGCCTCCACTCTGCCCCCTCTCCTACTGGTTCCTGTCTGCTATAAAGGACTGCCTCTTCCTGCCATACTTTGCTGAACATAACCTTGTGTAGCCTTTGCGTGTGCCTGTCTTGTCCAGCTCAGTCTTGTCTTTTCACTGCAGTTAACCTCTCGTGTACCAACCTGGCTTTATATTTGGATTCTCTCTGGCTCTTTGACCCCTGGCTTAGGGATAACGACTACGAGTACCTCTCCAACCCCAGACCCCAGGCTTACGGACTCCAACTATGTGTACCTCTCCAACCCACGGACCCCGGCAAGTATTGGATTAACCCTTTCTACATACCCAGACCCAGCAACGCTGCAAACCACCTTCTGGACTCGCCCCCGCTACTGTGGGTGTGTGGCATAGTCCTTCCCACCTCAGTGCCGGGGTCAGGTCTTGTTTGTGGGCTCGTGCAAGCGTTACAGTATGTTCAGCCCAACAAACATTGACACATTGACCCCCTGAGGTGGGCCTAACCACAATTGCTTCTACTCTAGTGGGAAACATACCCCAGGAACCACGTCTTCCGACACCCAATCGTTATGCGGGTGAACCCCTAGGATGCCGAGGCTTTCTTATCCAATGTGATATTCACTTTGAATTAACCCCTTCTCGCTTCCCTACCGATAGAGCTAAAGTTGCTTATATCATGACATTGCTGACCGGAGACGCTTTGGCCTGGTCATCTCCTATCTGGGAGTTAATGCCTGAACTCACGCAGAACTTTCTTGTTTTCAAAAAAAGCTTTCAACAGGTCTTTGACACTCCTGGCCGCGAGGCTACTGCGGCCTCCTCTCTTTTCCACATCACCCAGGGCCACCAGACTGTCACGTAGTATGCTCTTGAATTTCGGACTATTGCCCCGGAGACCGGTTGGAACAATGAAGCTTTAACTGCAGCCTTCTGGCAGGGCCTCTCAGACTTCTTGAAAGATCAATTGGCTGCACATGTAAGACCCACTGCCCTGGAAGATCTGATTTCTACATGTATACGGATGGATCAACGCCTCCAAGAGAGACAAAGTGAATGCCAGAATACTCGTACGCCTGTACCTATATCTCTCTCTCCCACTCTCTCTCCTTTTGTTCCAGTTTCTGAAGCACCTGAACCCATGCTGCCGCGCACTCACCAGTTGTCTGTTACAGAAAAGCAGCGCCGGAGAAGCGAGGGGCTATGTCTTTATTGTGGCCTAGCCGGTCATTTGGCGTACCGCTGTCCTACGCGTCTGGGAGAACACCAGCAGCCTATAAGGTATGATGGCATTTCTTTGGGTACCATATCTTCTTGTCCGTCTTCCAAGGAAAATATGCCAAAAAGTATCCTTCTGCCTATCATAATAGAGGGTACTGACTTTCATACTTCTGCACTTGCCTTCATCGACTCTGGGTCTGGAGGAAACTTCGTGGACCAGAATTTTGCTATAGAATACCGGATTCCTCTGCTTAGCAAGTCCATTCCCATAGGACTCGAAGCAATAGATTGCGTCCACTTCAACCTGCCTTCATCTGCCTGGAGACTGCGATATTAACTCTTTCCACCAAGGATGGACACAAGGAACAAATCTCGTTGGATGTCATTCATTCACCATCGGTGCAGGCAATCTTGGGTCTTCCCTGGTTACAATTGCATAATCCTATAATTGACTGGACTGATAAACTGCCTATACGATGGCCTGGTGCATGTCATATTCCTTGTGCTTCCCCTCCTCTTTCTCTTGCCGTTTTAGAAACCGCTGATACTGTTAAGGGTCCACTTCCTGAGGCTTATATTGCATTCCTGGACGTCTTCGATAAGGTTAGCTCTGAAGCCCTTCCCCCGCATCGCCCCTTCGATTGTCCCATTGACCTCATCCCTGATGCCATTCTCCCGAAAGGCAGATCCTATCCTTTGTCCATCCCAGAATCCCGTGCCATGTCAGAGTATATACAAAAGAACTTAAAAAAGGGATTTATAAGAAACTCCACCTCACCTGCTGGGGCAGGCTTCTTCTTTGTGAAAAAGAAAGATGGGTCTCTCCGCCTCTGCATTAATTATAGAGGTTTAAATAAGATCACCCAAAAGAATCGGTGTCCCTTACCACTCATCTCAGAACTGTTCGACCGCTTACAAGGTGCCTCCATTTTCTCAAAACTTCACCTCCGCGGTGCTTATAACCTTATACGCATCAGGGAAGGAGACGAATGGAAAACGGCCTTTAACACCCGCAATGGCCATTATGAGTATCTAGTAATGCCCTTTGGACTCTGTAACGCTCCGGCGGTCTTTCAAGAATTTGTCAATAAAATATTTCGGGATGTTCTCAATTTGTTTGTCATTGTGTATCTTGACGATATTCTCATTTTTTCTAAATCCCTGCCAGAACATATTCAGCATACCAAGCTGGTACTCTCTCATCTTCGTCAGAATCATCTTTATGCCAAGATGGAGAAATGTATGTTTCATCAAAGTTCTACTTCCTTCCTGGGCTATATAATCTCCGAGAAGGGATTCGCCATGGATCCTGAGAAATTAAAAGCAGTATTGGATTGGCCTCAACCTACGTCGCTTAAAGCCATCCAGCGATTTCTTGGCTTCGCCAATTATTATCGTAAATTTATCCATGGATTCTCCACTCTTGTGGCTCCTATAACCACCCTGACCAAGAAAGATGCTGATCCTTCCTCTTGGTCTCCAGAGGCCTGTTCGGTTTTTGAATCCCTGAAGAAAGCCTTCACGTCCGCCCCCATTCTGCATCACCCTGACCCGTCTCTTCCTTTCAAATTGGAGGTCGATGCCTCAGACGTTGCAGCAGGGGCTGTGCTCTCTCAAAGATGTTCCCCCAAGATCACCTACATCCATGCGGGTATTTCTCCAAAAAATTGTCTCCTGCGGAGATCAACTATGACGTTGGTAATAGAGAACTTTTAGCAATCAAGAAGGCACTTCAAGAATGGCGACATCTGCTCGAAGGTACCGAAAAACCTATTCTTATTCTCACCGATCACAAGTATTTATTGTTTATTGAGGGCGCTAGACGCCTTGGTTCCCGTCAAGCTCGCTGGGCCTTATTCTTCTCAAGGTTCAATTATGTAATTTCTTATATTCCTGGTACTAAGAATTTAATGGCCGATGCATTGTCTCGTCAATTCCTTTCCGAGGACAAGTCAGACGAAGTTCCTGAAACCATTCTCCCTTCTAAACTCAACATTGCTGCCAACTCTTTCGACATCTTGGACAAGATTCTGGAATCACAGACGCAGGTGCCTGAAGGACTGCAGGTTCCTGAAGGATGTCTTTACGTGGCAACCAAATTCCGTCGAAAGATTCTCGAGTGGGGTCATGCTTTCAAATCTGCTGGTCACCCTGGGATCCAAAGAACCACAGACTTAATCAGATGTACCTTCTGGTGGCCCGAGATGTTGAGCGACATTAAGGAATTTGTCTCATCCTGTTCAGTCTGTGCTCGGAATAAGTCCGGTCGACAAAAGCCTGCTGGTCTGCTACGTCTGCTTCCCATTCCGGAACACCCCTGGTCCCATCTATCTATGGATTTCATAGTGGATATACCTATTTCAAATGGTATGAATACCATCATGGTCATCGTGGATCGTTTTTCGAAACAGGCCCATTTTATACCCCTCAAGGTCCTCCCCAATTCTGCTACTCTTGCTTAGGTCTATATCAAGGAGATTTTTCGTATACATGGGGTTCCCGTTTCTATCGTATCCGACCGGGGATCACAATTTGTGTCAAAATTTTGGCGGGCGTTCTCTCAAAGACTCAATATTTCGCTTCTTTTTTCTTCTGGGTACCACCCGCAAACGAATGGACAGACAGAAAGGGTAACCCAATCACTGGAACAGTATCTTAGATGTTTCATTTCCGAGACTCAAGACAATTGGGCTGCTCTATTACCCTGAGCTGAGTTTGCACACAATTCTCTAAGAAATGAGTCCACCCAATAGTCGCCCTTTTTCATCAATTATGGCTATCACCCTAATTCTCTTCCTTTATCTTCTATAACTATGTAACTATGTGTACCTCTCCAACCCACGGACCCCGGCAAGTATTGGATTAAACCTTTCTACATACCCAGACCCGGCAACGCTGCAAACCACCTTCTGGACTTGCCCCCGCTACTGTGGGTGTGTGGCATAGTCCTTCCCACCTCAGTGCCGGGGTCAGGTCTTGTTTGTGGGCTCGTGCAAGCATTACACTTAGCGGCTATCCGCTAAGGTAATGAAGCTGCATTAATGTAAATTTTAATAATAGTGTGCGAGAGCAGGGCGTCCCCTGAGCTGAACAGCATTGATTTCTGCCTCAGAGACCCGCTGCTTCCCGAGTTACAGGCCCCGGTTTGGGGCATCGGTGCCAGTGTGGACGCCATCTTTTTAGAGCCCACATCGCATCTTGGACGCTATAAATATGGCAGCGGCACTGACACCCGATGCCCCATACCGGGGCCTGTAACTCGGGAAGCAGCGGCTATCCGCTACGGTAATGAATTATTGTTTATTGTTATGTGTGTTTTAATACTAGTGTAGATGTGCAGGGGGTCTCTTGAGCTGAACCGCATTGGTTTCAGCCTCGGGGACCCCCTACTTCAGGAGATATAGGCCCCTTTATGGGGTGCCGGTATCCCCTGCAGAATGTAAATATCCCGGTCACGTGACGCGGAAGCTTTAAAGTGCAGGGGATAACGGCACCCCATAACGGGGCCTATATCTCCTGAAGTAGGGGGTCCTCGGACCTGAAACCAATGTGGTTCAGCTCGGGAGACACCCTGCTCATGTACACTATTATTAAAATGTATTTATTTAGTGTAGGATCGCCTGTAACAGCCTTGCATGGAGATGGCAAATCTCCATGCAAATGTTACATGCAGCTTTTTTTTCTATTAGCTAGCGTACAGGAAGGTTAAGAACGCTAGCAGGGGGGAAAAAAAGCAACACGTACGCTGTGGCTGTTCTGAGCTATTTTGAGCAGGTACGTTAAAAAATGGCCTCAAGACCTTAGTGAATCGTGTCCCCGGCTTCACTTTTTAATGAACCTGCTTTTTTGCCAAATCAGAACGCAAAGCCATTGAGCTTCGTGCATAGCCCCCTATGGTCTCTAAATTGGAGCTTTTTTTGCTCCTTTCTGTTTCGCCATATTTCGCCACATTCTTTGCTTCCATGTATTTGTCCCTGTTTTCTGGGGTGGGATTTTGCTTGAAGTGACTGAACATCTTTTTCAGTTCCTTGCTAGATTTCATGTATTCTGCTTCTGTTTCTTTCCTACGTTTGTTCATGTACTGTATACTTGTACCCCTGGGCAGGAACCTCAACAAGAGCACCAACAACAACACTCTTATTGTGGGCAGTGCTGTCACACACACAGTGGATGAGCTGGCTCCTATGGACACCAGGTGGTTAGATGCCCAGGGCACTGTAGTACTTTAAGGGAAAACTCCACCAGGGTGTGGGCAAGGTGGTTGAGGGCACTGTGGGGTTACGGCTGTCAGAGACCTACGCTATACTTGGTATGCAGTTATCTATGTTCTAATCTGTGTTAAGTAAGTATATATATATATAAATATATATATATATACACACAAGCATGTGTGTATTGCATTGGGTCCTGTGCAAGGGTTATCCAGCAGTACTAGGATCCTTCACAGGTGGAGGCGCTGTCACCGGATGAACCAGGTACACCCCAGTCTCCCTGAAGCTGACAATCAGGCTTCTTGTGAGCCTACAGGTAACAGCGCACAACACGCAGTCACCCTAGACATAGGGGATCGGGGCTAAATACATATATCCATATTGTTTATCTTGAGAACACACTGTACCACCCTTCCATCTGTGTCACTCCAAGTTGATATAAGCTCATATGGTAGTGTTTTGCTTATCAGAATTGCTACCACCCCCCCCCCCCCTTTCAATCACACTGCTGGGGAGAATACACATTCACCTACCCAGTTAGTCTGGAGTTTCTTACGCTCCTCCCTGTTTAGATGTGTTTCCTGAATAAGTGCCATATCTGCTTTTAAGCACTTCAGATGCTTTAATATTTTGTTCCGTTTAATTGGGGAATTAATACCCTTAACATTCCATGAAACCAGTCTCATCATTGGTTAGTTGTAAAGCAGATATTGTTCAGCACACCTTTACATAATGTATATATAATGACTTAAAGAACCTAACTTTACAGTGATTGCCTGTTGTTTCCTTTTTCTCTATCACAATATATCCGACCAGTAAAAAAACATTTCAAATATATATAACCGAGTATAAAATTAAACCATAAAACACATATAGATAATGACATTCCTTTTATTCAGAAGTGACATTTTAGCCCCAACCCAGCAAACCACTGCTTCCTCCTCCTTTTACCCCACCACTCTTATCTATATTTTTCAAAACAGGTTTTCTTAACTTTTTTTTTGCAACTTTTTTTTTTTGGAGAATTTTTATTTTTGAAAGAATTATATTATAATGTTCTCCAAGCAATATAACCCCTCTTTTGCTTTTGAACTTTAGCAACTCAATATCGCTATATGCAATGATCCTTATATAAACAACTTTTCCTCACAACATTAACATAATTTTATGCATATTATGCATATATCATCCTTCTGTAACCAGATCACATTAGTCCCCTTTATGAGTGTGTAGCCCTCTTTCCCCATGACTTAAGAGACTACACATGCTGATTACCTGTCTGGTGTACATGAGGACTGATCCTCTGCCACAGGGAGCTTGGGTGATCACGTTCGTTGTATGCAGCACCTCCACCTGAGAGAGATCCTAACGCAGAAGGATAACCTCTCACAGGAACACACCAGTAACAGATAAGAATACACACACAATATGGTTAACTTATATTTACTGGTATAAAACTGATAACGTTGATAATAACAAAGCCATACAAGACTACACTCACACAGTTCTCCACCCCACAGTAAAACCACCCTGGTGGAACCCCCAAAGTACTGAGCCTTGGCATTTAACCCACTAGTGTCCACAGACCAGGCCCACAGTGTGTATGGCCATTGGTGTACGTGGTACCTCTCATTGTCTCAGTCCAGACCAGGACAGTTATGGTGATCCGTGGACCACAAAATGATCCCAAGCCGTGTCTACTGGATCATTTGCATACGCCACAGGAAGGATCTCCCGTATGAGTGTGTCCCTGTAAAGTGTCTCTGATAATGGATATGCCTGGGTCTGGTCCCCACTGCAGGCACAGACACAGATGCCACATCTGTGCACAATTCATGAAAAACAGAATAATGTTGCACACCAGTAAAAATAAAACATATATTGAAAAACATCAATGTTTCTGTGTTTTATCTTACAATCAAATTATTTTACATGACTTATATACAGTAGTGTACATACAAAGTTAAGCCTTGACCCCCTCTTCTCGGTTGGGATTCATGATGTCATTACAGCCGCAACCCCTTTTATTCTCCAACATCTCCGAATTTTTTCGGGGATTTTTTCCGAATTCCACGCACTTCACCGCACTTCACCACGTTCCTGCCGCATTCTGACCGCATTCTGACCGCATTCATGTTGCATTCACACCCACGGTTGATGCACGGTTGATGTGTTTATTGATAATGGTTCGGATTTAGGGGCCTATGCAGAGAGCAGCGAATTTTAAAATTGGCGAATTTATTAAAAAGTAGCTTTTTTGGAGAGTTTTAATCTCCATATGCAGAAAAGTGCGAATTCTGCTATGTTTAACATGGATGCGTGTGGCGAGTTTAAATTGGCGAGATGCGCGCTTCAGAAATGTGTTAAAACAAATTCGCGGCTTTTTTTTTCCCTTTGCAATGGCCGCGAGCAGCAGTTTTTTCTGGCGAGTTAAAACTGAGACAATCGCGCCATTTTATTGGCGCGAACAGCCGCTAGATGCCGTTCGCGCCTCTCTGCATACGGATATTTTTAAAACTGGCGAGATTGAGGTTCTCGCCAGCCGCGAGGTGAGTTTTATAACTAGAAAAGAAAAATTGGCGCGTTTTTCGGAACTCGCCATTTTCTGCTGCTTTCTGCGCGATTTTCTCCAAAAAATGGCGAATTTCGAAATAGCGCTGCTCTCTGCATAGGCCCCTAAATTGGTTGCAATACTTCGCGTATCCGCCAGGTGGCAGATATTCATGAATTGTAATGCGCATGCGCTTCAGTAATGTGTCGACTTGCAGGTGTTTAAAAGAATACCACAGTGGTCCATTGTAAATTGGCCTTGGGACTGAAGAAGTTACAATAATGTATCAATTTAGGCTTTTCATATAAAAACTAAACGCGCAGTATCTGGTGTTCTACAGTATTGTCCTGAGAGTTCCGAGATGAGTGCACAGCTGCAATCCGTGTTCCAAAAACCCGACAGAACGTACACTTATTTAATATGGGCCACGATTAATGCAACAGATGATAAGATGGCAACAGTTGTTCACATTTATCAGTATTTTATCGAAAACTATGACTTTTACAAATTTTCACCAGATGCTCATGTGTGTAAGCGTGCAATAAGGAAAAAGTTATGAATCGATCCATGTTTTTTTCGTATTGATCCCGATGTTATTGGAGGGTATTGGTGTGTATCACCGGGTGTTTCCCGTATCTATGATCATGGAGACGTCTAAAGGCGAAAGTTCATGTTAAAACCAACTAAGAAATGTGAGTCGCAGGCAAGCAATGCGCATGCACCAGCACCGGCTTCCAATTACGGTCCGACCGTCAGTGAAAACCTGGTGACCGACAACCCTTGCTGTCTGTCCCCACCCGGATACATAGAGCCTGAGCCAGATTTCGCGTACAGATTCCAGCAAGCTTGCATGTACCTAAGCGATTTCTAGCCTCATCAGCTGACTACAGGTGTAGTAGTCCCGCTGTCACCTGTCAACTACGTGTATGATCAAGATTACGGGACTGCCAGTGGCTCAGCGCCAGCTGATTGGCAAAGTCTATGGTGAGTAATGTTGCCGTATTTTATTCTGTTTTTGAAATATGAATGCACAGTCAAGCGAGTCTCCTGTAAGCAATATCATTGGCTGAGCAGCTTCTACAGCAGATACTGAACAATTGGTGGAACGCTAGGCGCATGCGCATTGGAACCTTCTTGAAACGCATATGCGTGTCATCACATCAACAGTAGGCGCATGTGCATGTGAATAGGAGACGCCCCCCGAGAAAAATATTGGTGGGACTGACTGTGGGAACTTCTTTAGGGGACTGATTGACCATTACAGTAAAACCTTTACTTTTTTTTCCTCAGAAAAGAAAACTTTGTCATCTCATGCGGAAAACGGCAAATGGAGGGATTTTGATGGATAATATCGCTTTGTGTTACAATGCCTGCACATTGCTGAATCTGATTTAAAAAAAACACGTACCGGAGTCTACAGTTTTATATTGCTGCATATTAATAGAACTATGTATTGTGTAGATCTATCTAATTTTATATTTATTTCTGTGTATTTATATAACTACAGTATATAATACAGTATATCTATTATTGTTTATATTGCTGCATATTAATAGAACTATATATTGTGTTGATCTATCTAATTTTATAGTTATTTCGGTGTATTTATATAACTACAGTATATAATACAGTATATCTATTATTGTTTATATTGCTGCATATAAATAGAACTATATATTGTGTAGATCTCTCATTTTATAGTTATTTCGGTATATTTATATAACTACTGTACAGTATATAATACAGTATATCTATTATTGTTTATATTGCTGCATATTAATAGAACTATATATTGTGTAGATCTATCTCATTTTATACTATTTTTACTGCAAAGTATGTGCTGTACTTGTCGCCTACAGCACTGTAACTTACAGGATTGTTGTTTTTCTGTACATTGTAGGGAGACAACTCTTCTGGTCGACAAAATAAGCGAAGAGAATGATGAGAAGAGTGCATTAAGGGTCAAATACACTCTGCTGCAAAATCACAATCTCACTGCATCCGAGACCAGCATAAAGAAGATGAGACGCAAAATTGGATGGAAATATGGACGTGTGAGGTTAGTACAGGACAGAGAGAAAATCCGAAGATTGCAGCAGAGCACAGCTGAAGAAGGGGACCAGCACCATAGATATGAAGTTAAAACGGGTATTTATTGAAACATGGTGTGGGGGGAAAAAACAAACACACTCTGACACGTTTCAGGCTGGGACGCCCTTTATCAAAGAGTACTTGGCTATAAATTGATACTACTTGCCTATACATGTATCTATCATGCTGAAGCACTGCTTTTGGGATTTTTCATCCTAATTTTTCTACTTAGTACTGGACAGTATAGGAGGTTAAAGTGTTGTTTAAGAAACTATACTGTACCTATAAAATTATTCCTTGTCATTACAGAGCGTACCCTATGATAAGGGATGTTAACAAGATCAAGAGAGTGGTCCAGGCCCAGGCATGGATCGACAGTGGTGAAACTTTCCAGAATTGCATCTTCACTGACGAGTCTACAGTTTCGCTGGAAAGATTTGCCACCTTTGCATTCCACAAAAAAGGTTGCATATCTATGAAGCCGCGTCCGAAACACCCAGTGAAGATGCATGTGTGGGGTGCAATCTCTAGGCGTGGACCAGGATGCATCGTCATCTTTGAAGGTACTGTAAAATGTATGTCACACGCTTTTGCCTTATGCACTGTATTGTACTAGTGTGCAGTTTTTTGAGCACTTTTCTTTTCTTGTTATTGGAATCATGAATAAAGCTTTTTTCCAAGAGCAAATTGTGCCTGAGATTGTGGAATACATCACACGTGAGTTCCCAGATGGTCACTGTTTCTACCAGGAAAATGATCCGAAGCACACCGCGTCAACAGCGCATTTTCTTGAGCGTGGTATCAACTGGGTGAAGACGCCAGAGGAGTAAGTGCGGTAACCGTGTCTCATTTTTTCCCACTGTTTTTACTGTGTACTGTATCTCTTTAGCTAATTGTCCTTTTTTTCCCCCCTCCCTCCAATGACAGATCGCCAGACTTCAATCCTATCGAAATGGTCTGGCATCCTCTGAAGGACCATATCCGAAAAGTCGTGAAACCCTCCAAAAAGGATGAGTTGGCGCAAGGCATAATGAGTTTTGGGAACGATGTACT
Organism: Ascaphus truei; assembly: GCF_040206685.1. Lineage (NCBI taxonomy): Eukaryota > Metazoa > Chordata > Amphibia > Anura > Ascaphidae > Ascaphus > Ascaphus truei. The sequence goes on along the minus strand of NC_134484.1, from coordinate 218,285,982 downwards.
CACCGTGGAACGATGCAATAAATATATTGACCATATTGCGACTGTGTTGCCCATTGTGATCGCGCGTAATGGGCAAGCATCAGGAAGGTAGTATGGTATACTGAAGAACTGTACTGTAGTATTGTAAGTACAGTATGATACAGGTAAGTATGGCACAGGTTTTATTTTCCCTGAGAGAGCAGCACCAGACACCTGGTTACAAAGTATTTAACAGTAGTCACAGTATACAGTAGTTCCAGTATAGACTAGTTTGTCAGTACTAACTGCATACTGTAGTCCAATATGGAGTAGCTATACAGTACACAATGCCATAATATGCACATAACTGCTCAATTTTTTCCTTTTCTGAGAGATCAGAACCAGCAATCTGGTTGCAAAGTATTTAACAGAAGTTACAGTATACAGTAGTTCCAGTATAGACTAGTTTGACAGTACTATACAGCACACAATGCCATAATACAGTATGCACATAACTGCACTAATTTTTTGTTTCCTTGTCTTTTCAGAAAAAAGGATGGACCGGGGGAGAGGGGGGTATTGTGTAAAGTTTGTGAACTGTTTGTACAGTTAAGTGTACAGTATCTAAACTGCAGTCATGATGTACACAAAACATCCCCTCTCTCAATGAACTACTGTACTGTACACAGAATGAGGAAGAAGAAAAGACGGAAAAATTTATATTATTATATATATTATTATATATTATATATTATTAATTAATATTATTATCATTGTGCATTTTCATGATTATCCACCGGCCCTCAATTTTCATCTGACAGAAGAACTGAATAAAGACTGCATTTTGTATTATTCATGATTATTTGTATATTTGTATTTTTTGTTCCTGATAAAATAAAATAAATATTTCTTTACATTCATGATAATCATAATCATTGACAACCCCCCCCCTACACCAAAGAAAAAGAAAGAATGACAAAAAGTGGTAACTTACTGCATCAAAAACATGAATCAGATTATGTTTTTTTTAACTTTCAATTCTACAGTGCTGTGCAAATCAGATTTACATATCAAATTCGAGAAGGGATTATCGCAAGCGTAACCGTAAACAAAGCCTCAAAGTGTTGGGGTCGGTGGATTTGTGAATCATGCGCAGTAATCATCAGTTAGCTCCCATCCCAAAGAGGACTACAGAGAGGTGACTCAAAGCCAACAATAGGAAATTTAGGCACGCAGGCGCAGAGAGGTGATGCTCGGCTATGGACGGACGATTAAAAACACAACAACAAGCTTTAGAAACGGAATAGTTCTGGAGAGGTGTCTGTCGATAAGAGGTTCAAATCCTTGAGCGAGCCTTGTGTGTGTGCGTGGGGGAGGGGGCTACAGGGTACAGCTGCATGAAGGATTAGCTATACTGCAGTTCAAAGAAATGACATATTTTCAAAAGGCAGGTGATCATAATAATTTGATCCCTACACCCCCAAAAACATAAAAAGCACACAAATCAACCATGTTCAGTCAAACGCACAGTGTCACAGTCAAAAGCTACAGCACAGTTTGAATATCGTAATATCAAGATGGTTTAGGCAGGCTTGTGGAGAAAATAAAAATAAAAAATGAGGAGAATTTTTATTTTTTTGGTCACTCACTCTTGAACTTCGCAAGCAAGCAGTGGTGAAGTTACAGACGCATGCGCAGTAATCATCAGCTATCAAGCAGGAATGTGATTGAAACCAGAAAGACACACATTCAAAGGAATGGTGTGGGAGAGGTGTACTGCACTGTAGATAAGATAAGAATTTGAAATACTGCAGTGCAATAAATTATACTGTGTTTGTGTGGGGGCGAGCGAGGGGAGAGCGCTGTATATGCCAAAATGTGATACTGTTACAGTACACCCCTATGCGTTTCAACAATTTTCAAATGAGACATACAACACTGCACATGCATGTATAAATATGCAAATTTACAATTACTGCGCGCGCACACGCAGACTGTGTACTGACGTAGGTTGAACTGCTAAAGTATTAGATTTGAAGACAACAGCTCGCGAACGCCCCCCTGAGTTTGTAGACGGTATTGCAGTATTGCAGACAGCGCTAATAAAATGCTAATATTACGAGCGCTAAAATACCGCAATATTCTCCGGGAAAAAAAACATACTGCATCTGCCCGCGGTTATCAGAGTTGCGCCGCTACGGCCGCACTAGGGTAAAGGCGGCCGCAGCTTTATACCAACTCCCAAGTAAAATTAAACAAAACAACAATTATTCAAAAAGTAACAAAAAACAACATACATAATAATAACAAGGAACATCCATATAACAAACACCAGTTGACAAAAAGCACCATTTTAGTTAAATATAAAGTACACCTTTATCCGATGTTAAGTATATATACTTATTAAAGTTACACATAACCGCATGTTAAAGACCCATACAGATAATTTGCAGTCATGAGCCACGTTCAGAAATGCAGGTATAGCTATCAATACAGTCCTTAATTATTGAAAAGAGAGTGCTCTATGTACAAGGACATGGGGATCCACTATATGGTGGCTGGGTAATTTTTTTTTCTTGGGAAAATGCACTATTATCCAGATCTGGACAATAGAGAGTTTGCCCAATATTGTACTGTATGTTTTTGGGGGGGGTGGGGGGGGGTAGTGTTGGTGTGTAGTAGGGTGCCCATCCATTGCCATTGAGTTTATATTTGATCCCATTGAGGGTATATGTAACCACACTGGCAATCAATAGGTGTATTGGATATTATTGATTGTTGTATTGTATTTTAATGTTTATTTGGTGTAGAGGGGGTGGGTGAAGATGGTATTTAGCCTGTGGTAGGTGTTTAGTCCTACAGAGCGGGTAACGGGAGGGGGGTAACTCCTTCATTAGATAAGCGGTAGTAACCGCTGAGGTAATTAAGGGGGTTAACCCCTCCAGCAACCCTTCAGGTGTCAAGATTAGAATTTGTGAGTTGAATGTGAAATGTGAAACTTGGAGTTACCTGAATAGATCGATTTCTAATTGTTTTTGAGTCTGAGCATTTTTTTAGGTAGCGCTCGGTTTGTCTGAGAGGCAGAGCTAACGATCGGGAAGAAGCAGGTCTCGAGTCAGTTTGGAAGCAAAGAGAATCAAGCACAAATACATATTGAATTTAACCAAGTGAACACATTGGTGGAAGTGAAAAATATAAAACTATATATACATTCATCTGGAAATAACACAGCTTCAGAAGTGGACTCAATCCAAGTCCAATTAAGATTGCAGGAACCGAAGAAGATCAGGTGCGCAAATACATCCAGGTTTATGAAAAATAAATAAAAAGACGCATATACTGTAGTGCAATAACGTTTTCAACATTATGTGACATGGGTAAAATATACAGTAGGTATCTCACTCATGTGCATTGAGTGTTATAAGCAGTGCGGTTGTGTTGAGTAACCAACTCGTGTGTCACACTTCAAACACTCTTGGCAACGTCTGTCAAGGCCAGATAAGTAGATAGAAGACAGGAAAGGATACCCCATATACTGTATGTAAAGTAGAGAGGACACAAAAATAGTGCAGATGCTATCATATCGTCATCTGCACTATCACACTTTACAGAATAAGTGCCGTAAATTCTATCAGAAAAAAACTCCTAGGGAGAAAATCCACAACATTGGTAATTAATGTCAGAATACACTAGAACTCTATTCCTCCTCCTTCCCTTTATAATGTAACCATAATAACTAAGAATACTTATTTACCATCTTGTTGTCACCAGTCTCATTAAGGAGAACAAAAGACCAGTACAGACAAAAAGGGTCAAGTAGAGACAATCCATATTTTACCTAATAAGAATTTCTTCCTGAACTGAGAACAAAGGGTTACACCAGCTCAAAAAAGGGAATTACAATTTATATAAAATGCAAAAGCATATTGTGGCCGATTATACAAGTGAAAAAACCTGCTCCATTGTGGTCATACTGGGATACCCATAGTGAATAGCATAATGAATGAACTGGCACAGAATTACACTCTAAATTCACTACATACAGTATAAGGTGATAATTAATATTATACATGGAGTTGGTCACAAATACGTTACCATCAAAAAATCCTCACTCCTTAATAAAGCCACTGTAGTTCAAAACGTTATTTATACATTTGAGTGTGAATGCCTCCAGGGTGAAGATTAAGAATGTTTATCCTTATTACCACGATGGTTGTACAAAGAATATCCCTTATAAAGGAATAAAGTGAATGATTAGCCTGCAACAAAATGTAGTTTAACAGGATTTTCACTGTCCCTTAGTTCCCCTTTCAGATGGATGTCTTGATAAATTTAATTGTACTTGCATGCTCACTGTACCTACATCTGAATGGTCTTGTGGTCTTTCTAACATAAATATTACAACATGGGCATTTTTATAGATAAACACAATGAGTGCTTGATCAGTTGACATTAAAATGGATATTATATTTCTTACCACTGTATGGATGATAACATTTATTCATTCTATAAATACATTACACACACCCCCAATCAAAATGGAAAATAGTCTTTCATTTTTTTTAGAACAGATTACCAATCTGTCTATTGATACACAGAAAGTGAGACAGACAGGATAATTTTCTTAAATCCAATATACTGGAAGCATTTGGTGCCGACCCAGCATGATCTTTTTAACCCTTTCTTAGTACCATCTGAGCAAGGCAAATCCCTTATGGATTCAGAGTTAGAAATCAACCTAAAATAGGCAGATGTAACAAAGAATATTGTAATGTAAAAATGGTGTAAACATTTTGAGCAAATAAATGCAATTCTGTCGGTGGCCACCATCCACACTTTCAAATGTTTGCAAATAATTAATCCATCTCTTTTTATTATGCCTTGCATTATCTGTGTTCTGGTACAATTTTTTGTAGAACTGATATTTTTTAATACATTAGTTTTGTCTAAAAAAAGGGTCAGCGTTAATGTGAAAAGGGAAAGGGGCTAACATGCCAGCTTGTTCAATAACACCTGTTTTTTCTGTAAATTATGTTATTTGTATGGCTAGCTTATCTATTGCAATATTTTTTTTATTAATTTATGTGGAATCAATCCTTTATATTTATTATAATAATATAAAAAATAATTAAAAACTAGACCCCCAAAAGCTACAGTTTTCATTGTTTCTATCAAATAGTATTGTATGTTGTAAATTTTTTCTACAGTATGCCTATCTAGAATATTTAGCGGCGTGAATGTAATTGATTGGAGACGGAAGTCAGTGGTCATGGAAGTGAAATCACTACTGGCAGAATAGGCCAAGAGTGTTGCCAGCTTCCACGAGGGGTAGTCAGCACTGGACAGATGGGGAAACACACACACACACCCGTGTCCCTCTACCTCCGCCGGGGGGCTGGCTGCAGCAGGACACACATAACCGTGTCCGCAGCTCCGCCGGGGGGAGAGAGTGGGGGCTGCTCTGGCTGTGTACCTCTGCCAGGGGGGTGGAAGTAGGGAGGGGTGGCTACTCAGGAGACTCAGACAGAGCCTCTCTGTGTCCGCTGCTCCTCCTCGGGTGGAGGGAGTCAGGAAAGAGGGGGGGCAGGATACAGAGAGACACACATTGACAGACTGACACACACACACACAAACACACACTGACTGACACACACACACAGTGACTGACAAACACACGCACAGACTGACACACACACAAACTGACTGACTGACACACTCACAGCCTCAGACTGAAACGCAGACGTGCACAGACTGAAACACACACGCACACAGACTGAAACACACATGCACACAGACTGAAACACACACGCGCACAGACTGAAACACACACGCACATAGACTGAAACAGACTGAAACCCACAGCCGCACAAAGTCTGACTGACTGACTCACGCACACACAGACTGACTGACTGACACAGTCTATGTGTGTGTCAGTCAGTCTGTGCGTGTGCGTGTGTCAGTCAGTCAGTCTGGATCAAACTGACTGATGCACAGACTGCCTGATGCACAGACTGCCTGACTATCACACAGACTGCCTGACAGTCGCACAGACTGACACACAGCCTGACACGCACAATGCATACAGACACACACACACACCACACTGACAGTGTGTCTGTCAGTCTGTCTGTGCGTGTGTCAGTCAGTCTGTCTGTGCGTGTGTCAGTCAGTCTGTGCATGTGTCATCAGTCTGTCTGTGCATGTGTCAGTCAGTCTGTCTGTGCATGTGTCAGTCAGTGGGGGTCATGCACTAAGCGGCGAAAAGTCACTTTTCGCCCGGTTTACGCAAAAATTGCCTGCTACAATTCAGTAAGCCCAGGGAAGCTGGCGAAAAGCGAAAATAGCGCCTTTTTTTTGGCGTGAATTTTTTTGCAGAGGCGCAGTGAAAAGCCACTTTTTGCCGCTACTTGCCTGGTTTTCAAACATGCTCAATTCTAGTAGCCCTGAGAAGCTATTCGCTGCTACTCGCCGCTCTAGAATTGAGATTTTTACTCAAATCCGTCACGCCACAAAAAGTTGTCAAGTTGGTAGGGAGAAGTATCGGCAAGGGCGGAGGGACGTCATATAGAACAAAATGAGGCCTTTTTCCTGTTTAGGATTGATGCCGAGGGTCCCGGAGCTGATATCCATTAATACCAGCACCGGAGCCCTCCGGCATGCATCCAATGCATGAAAAATGCATTTACAGCCCACTTCATTACCGTAGCGGCTAACCGCTAAGGCAATGAAGGGGTTAACCACCCGTGTGCACGATGGGCAGAACTTATCAACAATTCATGTATACATAACATTTGTTCCTTAATGCATTCACTTACAAAGGCGGACAAGAAAAAGGTTCATGTCCTGACTTTTAAAATTGCACACAGTAATACACTTTAATAAAAAAATATCTGTTTCACTTGTCTTACAGTTATATATTTTTTTTTTCAACCAAAGAAGTTTTTATTGAGTGCATGGTACAATCATGACAATATCTACCAACCCAATGTTGTATATAAGGGTACTCACGTCAACACATTTAGTATAGGTACTCATAACGGACATACCGGGGAGACTGACAGACAAACCAGACTTCCGACAAGGATACAACAGGGGAGAGGGAGGGAGGGGGGGGAGGGGATGTGTGGAGGGGGGGGGTGGCTGTCGCAGATCATTTCTAGACCTCTGGGGTCTCACGGGGGATCCCGGCTCTGCTAGGTCCCGGGGTCAGTTCCAGCTTACTGTTCTCGATCGTCTTCGGACGGGTACTACAGACACTGACTAGTCACCCTGCGACCCATTCTGATTGTCCCTCCCTCCCGTCTCATTTATGTATCCCCTAAACATCCGCACACATCCAAGGAGAACGCGTCCAGAACTATTAAAGCAATATATTGGAGGCATTGATCCCTGGGATATCGGTCAGGGCTAACCAAGGCGCCAAGACTTTTAGAAAATTTGTGCCGGTGTCGTTAACCAGACTCGTTAACTGCTCCATCCGGCAAACATACCAAATTCTATTCCTGATTTGTGGGATATTGGGTATCTCAGGCTGCTTTCACAATGCTGCGATTTCGCACCTCAGGGCAGTTGCAAAATGTTCAATTAATTTATGCTCCGATCTGTTTAGCCCCGGGGTGCGTCTGGCCAGCAGAAACAACCAGGGGTCAAAAGGGATCGTGCAATCGAGAATTCTCTGGAGCCAATTCCTGATGTCTTCCCAGATTGGAAGTATCTTGGAGAAACCCCACAGCATGTGCAGCAAGTCTGCCTGTTCCCCACATTGTTTGGCGCACAATGGGGGGTAACCCGTGACAAACTTTGATAATCATAGCGAGGTCAAGTACCACCTCATCAGGAACTTGTACGCGTTCTCCTATAATGTTGTGCAGATTGAGCTCTTAGCTGCTGCTAAGAAAATATAGTCCCAGTCCTCGTCATCTAATGTTTCCCCTAGGTCTCTCTCCCATCTGGTCCTGTAACTAAGTGCCACGTCGTCATCAGGGGTCGGTCGGGCAGACTACCTCCTTATACATCTCAGAGATGAGTCCCTTGGTACCTGTTCCTCTAGAACAGAGCTGTTCGAATTAGTCCGCTGACCGCGGATGTAGAATTTATCATAGAAAGCCCTTAGTTGGAGGTATCTAAAAAATTCTGAATTTGGTACTGTTTGTTCTGATTTAATTTGCTCAAAAGGTTTGATTGATATTCTACCTTCCAGGTGTAGAAGGCGTGTGTAGCCTTTCTGTGTCCAGATAGCGAAATCTTTCTTCTGCAGGCCCGGAGCAAAATCAGGGTTCCCCAGAATTGGGGTCATCAAGGAGTGTTGCCTCGTTAGGGCGAACTTATATTTGCTCTTGTCCCATACTGTTAATGAGCTGTCTATCGCGGAGAGCGGGTAGTATGGTTTTACGCACCTTGTTTGGAAGCCAGATCAGGTCCTGGAGTGCCACCGGGGCACAGCAAGCCGCCTCCAGTTCCACCCACCGCCTCAAACTAGGATGGGTGTGCCACTGGATAATTTGGGTTAATTTGGCCGCTCTGAAATACGATAACAGGCAAGGTACCGCCAACCCTCCTCTTGTTGTGGGCCTAACCATTGTGCTAGTTTTAATGCGGGGGGTTTTATTACCCCAGACGAACTTCACCATCGCGGACTGTAGCCGAAGGATATCTTCCCTGTTTATAGGGACCGGTAGGTACAGAATTCTAGGGAGGAGATTCATTTTTAGAGACTGGATCCTGCCAATCCAGGATATACTGTACCCTGCCCATTTACGGAGATCTTCCTTCAGTGTCCGTATCAGTCTGGGGTAATTTGCATTATATAGGGTGCCAGATTACTTTGTGATATTTATCCCAAGGTAGTTAATAGAAGAGGTTTGCCATTTAAAATCAAAGTTCACCGTGATCAGTATCTCGGTGACTTTTGGTAGGTTGATATTCAGGGCTTCTGATTTTGCCTGGTTAATTTTGAACCCTGATATCACGTTAAATTCCCCCAGTAATTGAAAGACATTCGGCAGAGAGGTGAGGGGCTGTGATAATGTTAGTATCACGTCATCAGCGTTCAGGGCCACTTTGTGTGGCTGTTCACTAATTTGGATTCCTGCTATGTTCGGGCTGAGGCGAATATGCGCCGCTAGGGGCTCAATGCATAGCGCAAAGAGGAGGGGTGGTAGAGGACAGCCTTGTCTGGTGCCGCTCTTAATCAGGAATTCACCCGAGGGGATGCCCTGGTGCCTGACCTTCGCCATCGGTCATTGATACAGAGCGAGAATTGCCTCCACCATTCTCCCACCCAGGCCGAACGCCCCCAGTGTCTCTCTCAAGTAGGGCCAGTCAATTCTGTCGAACGCTTTTTCTGCGTCTAGACTGAGCACCATAGACGGGATGTGTTTTTTTTGTGCCAAATCAATCAGATCTATAATCCGTCTGGTGTTATCTGCCGCTTGTCGACCACATACTGCTGCGGCCAAGTTTATTCGAGCATTTGCCCATTCTTGGCCGCAGCAGTAGCCTGGCGCGCCTGAGAGTGACGGGCGCGCGCCGAAGCAGCGGAAGAGCGCCCTCCGATCGGGGCGCTCTCCCTACCGCTGCCGGGTCCGCCGGGTCCCCCGGAACCCCCTGCCGCTGTCCCGCGATCGCGGGACACCAGGGCTCCCTCGGGGAGCCCCTGGACGCGCGTGCAGGGGGCGCATGCTCCCGAAGACGCGTGACCGCGCGTCTATGACGCGCGGCACGCCGAGGGGCGGCCACTAGCAAGCCGGGAAATCTCCCGGCTTGTGGTACCGGCCACACTTTAATAAAGTGTGTCGGTAGTGTATGAACCCTACTTGATCGGGATGGACCAACTTGGGCAACACCTGGTTAAGGCGGTTAGCCAGTAGTTTGGAAAATATTTTTGTGTCTGAGTTTATCAATGAGATGGGTCTATAGCTTTTACAGTCCGCTGGGTCCTTTCCCTGTTTGGGGATCACAGAGATAGACGCCTGGAGCATGGAGCCTGGGATGGGGGCACCATCCATAAAGGAATTGCACAGTTTTAGGAGGTAAGGAGTTAATAAATTGTGGAATTTCTTATAATAGAGGTTGGAAAAGCCATCAGGGCCCGTGGCCTTGGCTGCTTTCAGTGACTTCATTACCTCTAGGATTTCCTCTATAGTAAAGTAGTGCGTCCCTCTCCTCTCTGGTCACTTTTGGTAACTGAGCCTCTGTTAAGAACGTCTTTAGTCGGGCTTTTGTGGTTGGCGTATGTGCCACCTTTGCCCCATCATATAGGGTTTCATAATATGTTATAAATTCATTTACGATTTTTTTAGGGTCAGAGGTAAGATCCCCCTGCGCTGTTCGAATTGTCTGAATTTGGGAGGCCTCTGCATCGTTGCTCGGGGCGTATACGTTTGCCAATGTGATCGGTTGACCTCGTATTTCACCGATGATAATCAGATATCGGCCGTTGTTGTCTTTTTTGATGGTCTTAACCACAAAAGGCAAACGGTTGTGAAGTAGTATGGCTACCCCTCTTTTTTTTTTTACTGGCTGAGGCTGAGAACCAAGTCTTAAATCTATAGTCTATATATTTCGGGGAGCTGGATTTAGAAAAGTGTGTCTCTTGTAGTAAAATTATGTCTTGGTCTGTCTTTTTGTAGTCCGCCATGGCAAGTTTGCATTTCCCTGGGCTATTAAAGCCTTTCACATTATGTGAGATAATAGTAATCCCCTTACTCATTTGTGTATTTCCAAACCGTTGCCTGTCCTTAAGCTTTCACCTGTACCTGGGGTCGCGTCGTCAGGAACCATCTGGATCTTTCTGTGGTTTCTGATTGCAGCCGGGAAAAACAAGGGAATGCACACTGGGGGAACAAATAAACACATATAACAAGACATGTAAATACAATGTCAACACGTCCGGCGTATGGGCGAGACCAATCCCCCCCAATCGCCTTCTCTGCCCCTCCTGTACAGCACGAGCGTAGTCCGGGATGGACCTCCATCCCCCTCTACCACTCCCCCCTGCTGGTCCAGTGGGGACTTGCATGGGCCTCCGGAAGGGGTTACCTCCCATGCCCATGTGGAGGCTCATGCCCAAGGTGAAACTGGAGGGCACCCGCCCCTCCCCCCCCCCCGATTGTGGAATGTAATCTTTATCGCATCCTAACAGAACATAACCTCTGGCAGTTCAACTTTGCTACTGCAACTTCTTCCCCCAAATTTCTAGCGTCTCTTCCCCCCTTTCCCCCCCCCCTTTGAAAAGTTATTGACTTGACATTTCCATGCCACCTCTTCCTTTCCCCCCCCCCTCCCCCTACTCTCAGGATTCTGTTGTGGGGTGTTATAAATATGTCTTTATGTCTATCCCTTCATCCCTAGTCTAGAGGTACTGTATTTATTTATTTATTTTAGGGGACCGGGCATGAGGGAAAAGATTGTTTGTATAGAAGTGATTTTGTAAAAACAATGTTTATTGGTTCAGCTGCTGTCTGTAGCTGTGTCGGTGGTGGGATGACTCTCTCTCGATGCTCCCTGTTTTCTTCATGAGCGGCGGCACGTGGTCTCTTTCTGCGACGTACTGCAGGGTGCTGCCATCTCATCCTTCCCTCCTGTCTGGTGTCGATCGGGGGGTCTCTGCGTCCCAGCGAGCCCTGAGCTCCTCCTTTCCTGTTGCCGGGTTTCATTGTCCCTGCCTCTCTTCTCGCGGGACAGGACGGTGGTTGGCGCCCAGTGATGACATCACTTTTGAGTTCTTCACTGCCTCCTCCAAGATGGCGTCCCTACCACTTCCGGTGACGTTGTTCCGGTGGACGCCATTTTCTCACCTGAAGCCGCGGAAGAGGTAGTCACTCCCCCAGCTCTCCCGCCTGAGTATGCTGCACTTCCGTGATGCCGCCTCGTGGGCCAGATCCTGTACCTCCGCCATGATGGTCAGCATGTGTTCCACCAGGAGCCGCCATGATGCATACAGGTAGGAGTTTCTGTTTTTTGTTTTGCTTGTCTTTTAGGTGTTACCGTGAGGGTTGCGGGGCCACTCCACGGGATAGCTCTGAGTCTGGAGGCATCAATTTAATCAGCACGGTCTCCATTCATCCTTCAAGGGGTTAACATCAGGGGAAGACAAAATAGGGGTTAACTCCAACTGTATTAACTGGCCTTCAAACATGAGGCATCTCCATCGGAGAAAAGTGAATATAGGCAGGCCTTCAGGCTATAGCGTCCCGACTTTCTCATACTGCCCCTACCACCTG